>NW_010128156.1:0-94126 GCF_000699245.1 Pterocles gutturalis
ATTTATTTATTTATTTTTGGCCTAGACACCTATTTTCACAAATTTTGAGAACATATTTTGGGTTGTCAGATTGGGTTGAAATTGTTCAAGAAATTTAAAGGATATTAGATAAGGATGGAGGTGGAAATTTTCATGTACAGTATGACTCTGAGTATTAGAAGGAAATTATATGGGGTAAAAATGGGAATTCCAGATTATTAGGATTTACGTTGCTTCTAATGCCAGCAAAACATCAGTCCAAGGATGGCTGCAGAGGCTGCCATTTTCTGCTCTTGGTTGTGAGTGAAGGGTTCATTCATCTGAGGAAAGGGTCTCTTGGGCCATGAGGAAAGGTTCTCTTGGGCCTTTTCTAGATCTCCCCAGCATCTTGCTAGGTGTTGTTGCTGGAGGATGGAAAGGACAACCTGGCTTGTTTCTAAGTGAACCCATCCTGTTATGCTTTCAGTGTATAAATGGAAACCACACAGTATATTAAATTGAACCTATAAGGTGAGAAATATTTTGAAGAACTCAAACACAGAACCTGTGTTAATGACACAGTGCAGTGGGTCCTTTTCTGTGTTACATAGAGAAAATGTTGCATATATACAGCTCTCAGAGCTGTTCTGGAAATCCAAAACGACCCATGGACATAAGGCATAAGAGACAACCCTGGGTTATACAAGATTATTATATTAGACTTCTGATGTCCACTAGGGTAGGGGAAAGGGAGCCAAGCTGATAGTTGAGAGCTATTATATTCTTTTGGGGAACAACAGGAGGAAAGGAGAAAATATGAGAAGGATTCTAGCCAGCTGTGGGACTGTTCTAACTTTCACTAAGAGATGGGTAGGCTTCCAGCTGCCCCAGAGACAGTAAGGTGGCAGGTAAGGTAAAGCTACTTCTGGTCCTATACAGACTCCTAACCCACCCACAAGTACGAGTCACCATAAATGGGAGCCAGTATATACATCATGTAAAATTAATATTCAATTATGTGAGACATAACAACATTTGAAACAAAAAATTGCTAGTGCCTCCAGGGAAAATAGAAGTAGTTTGCTTGGATTCATCACGTGTTCAAGTTCATTATGTTTCTTCTATTTAGTGCACAGTCTGCCAGTGGATTTTTTCGTCTTGCTAGACCCAGAGAGAAGTGCTTGCTCAGCAGTGTTTCAGCCCCTGTTACGCCTGCTGTGGAATGTGGCAGATTTCTTGTTTGTCTCAGGCAAGCTTTTTCCACAGCAAAACTTTATGATTGGTTTTGTTTTCATTGCCAGCAAGGCAAGAGAGTGTTGTCTTCTCATTGGTAATACTACTGTTGGAGTTTCTTACTGCAGACCCAAGACACCTTGCATGGCTTTCTTAGTAAAGAAGATGGGAAATGTAGAATCCCATTCACAGATTAGGATAAATGGCAGGCTAGTGTATTAATTGTTTGGGTTCTTTTTCTTTAATTTTAGTGGGGTTTTTTGTATGAGTTAGGTTTTTTTGTACTTAAGCTACATTCTCTTCATCTTGAATGCCATTATATAATTCTGTTATATTTTCACTTCTTCTGGAAGTAGAGTAGACCCAACCCAGGGCTCGTAATGTGTGCCTGGGATATTTTCCAAGAACAATGTTTTCTGGGGAGTAACAAAACAATGACCAGCGAGTCCATAAAGTGCCCTTTCACCCTGGTGTCCTTTCCCAATTAGGATTTGGAGTTCAGTGGAACAGATTGAAGCAGGTGCTTGAATCTATTCCTGTTGAGCATCAAAAGTGTTTAAATTTTATTTGAACCAAAATTAAGATCCTTGCTCTGTTAAGGCTTATAAATATAAGATTAATTACCGCAAGAGTACATTTAATTAGAAGAAACTCAGCAGACAAAAGGCAAAATTAAAAGTTTGAGGAAGCTTATTGGAACACTAGCAGTATTGCCCACACCATGCTTTTTTCAGCGGCTCTTCAGAGCAATAGATAAAACACAAAGAAGCTGTCAAGCAAAGGAACTTGTAATTGAATCAGACCACGCACGTAATACCTGAGACAAAGGTTTTATTTTTAGGAGAAATAGGGCAGTTGGGTGGTATTTTGGGAAACTGTCAGTGTAAGGGTTCGTGGAAGATGTCTGCGGAACAATTTAAGGATGGAAAAGGCCCAGCAATGCCACCGATAGTGCTATTGCAGCACTCGGGGCTCCTCTGTCCCCTCCCCTGGGAAGCTCTGCGCTGTCAGACTCTTTCCTTTCCTTGTGCCTCCCCAAGCCTCAGCTTCCTTTTATATCCTGCCTCTGGTGGGGTTCCAGGTTTATATTTTCCAAGCTACATTTTCTTTCAAATAATCTCCCTTTCCCTCAGTGCTGTTTCTACCCGGCTTCTCTGACCAACACACTTGTACTTCTCTGGTGACACCATCTTTTCACCTTTTCTAAATGCTGCCTTCCACAACCACTGCTCTTTCACAGATCTTTGCCACTTCCTACTTCTTTTTTACCACGTCACAAAGTGCTGCTGGTTCTATTGTTTCTGAGGGCTGTAGATCCCTGTGAGGTGGTTTAGACTTTAAAACACAAATGTAATTTACTCAGACACTTCATTCGGTTCCAGCTGGAGAGAGCTGTGATGATCTGCTGTCACGCTGTGACTCTAGGATGCCCTTAAGGGCTAGTTTGCCAGTTTTCATGTTTTTCAGTGGTCATGTCATTCACAAGTATGAAGGACCATCAGTTGTAGCTGATATAAGGCACACCTGAACATGGGGCAGTTATAGCACAGGGTCCATCACTGCTGGAGTTCACTGGACCTGGGCTCTATAAATTCCCAAACTCTTGTGCCACATGGCCACCTCCCTTCAGTGGTTTCTGGTTGTTGTGACTCTAGCCTACCCTCAAGCAGATACATACAGATCCTGCTGCTTCCAAATGCATCTGGAGGAAGAATTATTCCCATATCCACATTGAGTTTGGTTTCAGCATAACTCAAACACATTTTGCTTGCACGTGTCCCTTATTACCTCCATCACGTTGGCACACGTCTTTTATTTCTTCCTTCCTTCCTCCAACCTTAGGCTGAATAATGCAAGATGAATCACCGATAAAATGGTATTTTAGGAAAGAATATGGGAGGCAAAGTCAAATTCATTGGATAAAAAGCACAGATTCTGCCTCCTGACAGGACCAGTATGGAACTGATTTATTTCTAATGGTAATCTAACCAGTAATGTCACAAAACGGTTAGTAACACATCAGAAAACGTCTTCTGGAAAGGAAACACATTGCTTGGTGGTGTTTTACCTAGGTATTAAGGACAGAACATCACTTTTAAGTACATTTCGGTAATCTGGAGAGCTCTGTTTAATGAGTTGATGGTAGGACATCCATATACATCTTCATCCACTAAACTTGCACTACAGAGAAAGCAAGGACAGATACTGAAACACATCTGAACCCTTTGGGGGTTGAGGAAGGGTTATTTTGTAAAAATTAAAAGAGACAAAATACGCACAAATTTGAGGGGATGGTTATATGTTCACAACTTAACACTCCCAAATGATTGCAATACAAATTGTTTATTTAACACTGGATGTATTGTATGAGAAACACACACATGCACTCGCCCCCATATATATATATATATAAATTCAAACACAATTGCCTTTGTTTATAAAGGAATTATTTTCTTATTCATGGTTTGTTTTCGTTTACTTGCTTGTAAATTATTTTGGCAGGGTCTGCTGAAACGTAGTAAGGGAAACTATGCATTTCCATGCATGTAAAACAGGAAAATAGTGTGATTGTGGACAAACAATGTCTTCCATTGTTAGGAGTTTGTTTTTCTCGCTGTTACTAAACCCTTTGTAACTACAGCAGGCATTGTGATCTGAGAGCAATTTGGTGCCAGTGGTGCATTTTAACGTTCTAAGCAAAACTTAATAGCTTGTTTCTACCACAAAACAGCTTTGAAGCTGTCAAACAAGAGAGGTGAAGATTTCCCTCACCTGAAATTCCTTGGAGAACTTCAAAAAAAGAGGGAATATCAGTGGTGGATGGAGCTGATCAAGCAGATGGCATGTCTCTGATCTCTGGTCTTACTGAAATCGTTGCCAACATAAACTACAGCTTCCTGGAGGGTGCTCCAAGTTATACTGGGATGGTGGGAGTGTGTTTATAGCATCATGTTGGTTTGGCTCTTCCTTCCCACTGTGCTTTTCTCAGCTGCCAGACCGTAATTACAGAAAACAATTAGTGTTGCTACCGCTGCATTGAAATGTGTTCACGTAAATTGACTAACAATTGATACTGTTTAAAATCAGATTTTAATATTTTGCTATGGCTTGCGAAAGAGTTTTATTATCAGGGCAAGTAGAAATAGCTCAACTGCAATAGTATAGTGCCTTTGTATGTGCTCAGGAACTTGCCTGCTCAAATGGTTGGGTAAATACCGACAAAATGAAATGTCCACAGACACACGTAGAGTAACATATCTTTATCTATAAAGTGTATATTTATAGAGTGTGATACACAGATAGAAGAGCATTTTTTTTGTGCAGATTTAATCTCCCTTGCTCTCATCCCCCCTTTTATCTATAAATATCATTTTAAAAGGAAATAGACATTGAAAGGGGCAAGAGGCTCTAGTAAAGGATTTAAATATGTTGAACTCTCTTTCTTTCTCTTTGAAAGGAGTCATCAGTCATAGCTCTCATTTAATGTTAAGCTGAGAAACGTCTCTGAGGAGAATTTCAAACTCTCTTTCCAAACACCACTGAGCCAAGTATGGTTATTATCTGAATTTAATTCAAATCATGTGAACCTTCATAGTTTTTGCCATACTAAATATTTTTTTCCTTTTCAATCTGGCAATACATTCATCAAGTTATGGGCAGACCCCACTCGCATAAAGGAGTAGTTTTGTGAACTTTATAGCTTGCAGGGTTTTCCAGGTTCAACATACATTTATGATTTATTTTTTTTTTAAAAAGGCACACTAAACAGTCCCATAACTGTATAACAACAGAACATCACCATGCAATTAGCCTTGTGTGAGTCATAAATGAAAGAAAAAAGAAAACAGAAGTTTGAAGAGTTATCCTTAAGTTGTTGTCTTTCGAAAAATACTTCAGCCCTTCCAGCAGAGCTCACACTCTCCGCAGCCGGTCTCCTCCTCAGTCTGAGACGGGTTTGCCTGGATGAACACAGGCAATTCCTAAAAGCCCCAAGTCCTCATTCTGGCTTGGATACTCTCCGAGGACAAATCTTCTCAATTCTCCAGTATTTTGCAAGGGGATCAGGGTAATAATTACCCACCTACTTGACTGCAACCCTGTCAGGCTGAATCAATGTCTTCTCAGTGCTTGGGACATGTAAAATGCTATATAAAAATGTTAAAAAATATTACTTCCCAACCATACAGCCAGAATTTACACTATTGGGAGGAAAAGAGGATGGGGGATAATTACAGCCTGAACTTTTAAAAGGAGGTACACAGGAAGGGCACAGTCAGCAGAACAGCAGCCACATCCAGGGTCTCCAAAGACCTCTGTGTTTATGGGCACTCCATGGTTAGAGGTTCTGGAAATTTTCCAGACCTGTTCCCTCCACCTCTACAAGTAAGTAGAATATTTTCAATTAATACTCCTTGTATGGAAAATATGTTGAAAATGCTTTCTCAGCACACCATATATCCACAACCTATTCTATAGATTTTCCTATTCTCCTCTCCAAACAACTATGGCTGTGTCTGGTGGGCTTCTGGGGCTTTGGCATCACAGCTGGGTGCTCTTCCGGCACTTTGTCCTGCCCGCTGCCCTTTTCAGTGCTACTGTGAGCCTTGTTACTTTTCATTGCTGTCATATGTATTGGTCTGGATTCGTACTCTCTCATTAATTCCCAGTTTAGCATGTTTATACCGCTATTCCATTGGAGCCAGGGTTATTCAGTTTCTAGGAAACAGCTATTATTTATCCCTTTGGATACTGCCTATATTGCCATATTTCCGAATTATTTTCATCCGTGTCATATTTCACTGAGTGGATTTTTTTTAATAAAAATAATTTAAAAATTATTGTTGCATCATAGCAACACCAGCAGCAACACAACAATATACACGGTTAGCTTGTGTGTACCAGAGAGTTGCAAAACAGCACAAGTTGCAATATATTGACAGTAAGCATAAGTAAATGAAAAAAAACAAAAAAAACAAAAAAAAATCTACATAAGGACTGAAGCTAAAACTTTGGAACTGAATTTTAACAACAGACTTCAGAGTTGGGAGTTTAGGCACCCAACTAACATTAAAGTAAACAGTAATTCTGTGGCCTTTGGCCTCACGGTTCCATCCTGATTATGTTTGTGACAATGTAATAATCTTCTGTTAGGAGGTATTCCTCCTCATGCCATATAGCAACGACTTACACATCTATCTGTAGTCTAGTCTGGTATTTTTATAACAAAAGAACAGTGAAAATAGTCATGATCCACATTTGATAAATTATTTACATTAACCTTCTCTCTGTGATTGGCCTAAATACCAGCAAGAATTACGTGCCCAAGAAGGATTTCAAGAGGCAATCATAATTTTTTTTTTGCATTAGTCCCATAAGAAAATCATCTGGGACCCAACAGTACATGACTGTTCAAAATGTTTCTTATTAAGTTTGCCTAACACAGATTTAGCACAAAGTAAAATTTGTCTTTATAGATATTTTATAAACTTCTCAGTGGAAAGCCTGAAAGCTGACCTTTGATAATGGCTAAATTCCTGTTTAAAAAGAGGCTGAAGGCTTATAACATGGGCAATTATCTAAGAGCTGGCAGAACTTCATTTCATCTTTCATATAATTGTAGTTGGAAAGAAAGGTATGTTTAACACCATTTTATACAATGAACCTTCTTATTTCATTAAAGTCAGGGGATATAAAGAGTGGATCTTACGAGCCAAGGTGAGGTGCCTGCTCCAGGGATACAACAGTCTGAGTGTTTTAGAAAGCCATTCTGCATCCTTCCATAGCTCCTTAGAGAAGACTAGTACTGTAGGATGTATGAGGATGTAGTCAGACCAGGGCTAAGGCTGCCCAGGTGGTCAGAACCTTGCCATGCACCAGTGGGAGCACTGGTGGGTTCACCAGTTCAGTAAGCCTCCAATACCAGAACTAAATGAAAATTGCTGTAGCCTTGCACAATTTTCCTGTGCTTAATACATTCTATCAAAGAAGGAAAGCAACGAGATATTCTTTCAACAAAGAACCAAAGAGCCAACCAAATTTTTTTTTAACATAGCGGAAATGGACTTTAATATACATTAACGACAACATTATCAAAAACTTGAGGAGATGTTGCAGATTATCTCCTGGAAACAACCTTTAGGATAAGATCCAGCAGATATGATCAAACATTTTATCACACTGCAATCTCCCCATTAGTGTAGGTTCTGCATTGCTTGATGATGTCTGTGAATATTTATAGTACCACTTTGTTTAAAGCAAGAGTCACAGAATCCCAGAATCATAGAATGGCCTGGGTTGAAAAGGACCATAGTGATCATCTAGTTTCAACCCCCCCCGCCATATGCAGGGCCACCAACCACTAGACCAGGCTGCTCAGAGTCACATCCAGCCTGGCCTTGAATGCCTCCAGGGATGGGGCATCCACGACCTCCCTGGGCAACCTGTTCCAGTGTGCCACCACCCTTTGGGTGAAAAACTTTCTCCTAATCTCTAACCTAAGTCAGTTCAGGGACAATCTGAATTTGCTTTTCGTTTTGTTTCTTAGGCCCACAGAATTTGGTAAATCATTGTGAAAGACAATTTTGGCAAGCCAGGTAAAACTTGACTACATAATGAACGGTAATCTTACACTCTGGAGACATTTCCAATACTTGACTAGTGCAAACACTGTATGCACACGTGGTATCATAACAATGCAACCATTGTGTGCTTTCAATGCACACTTCATTTTGGAAAAATAAAAAGATAATTTTTCATAAATAATTTCTTCTTTACCAGGTTCCTTCATGTGTATGAAACCCCCATGTGAACTCCTACACAGATAGAAATACTAATATAAGTTCTTTTATTATTACTATTGCTGTAGTATCTGAATGTTTCACTATATTTAACATACATTTTATGAGAGCACCCAAGGGAAATAAAGCAGTTAGAAACCTTTATCCCATTTGGGCACCAACAAAGAGAATAAATTAAAACATACACATAACCTTCCAGCTAGTTCTTCTCTGAGAAGAGCAAGAAGACCATCCCCTGATGCCACCCAAGCAGGCAGTTCCCAAGGCAGGACTGGCATGGACTGTAAAAGAAGAAACCAAGAGCAGGGTCTCCCCATGCTTTTCGTGTTCTTGGTCGTGGCAGAGGAGCAGAGTGGCTGAGTTGCACCAGCCCAGAGTTCTTGCCCCTGAACAGTGATGGAGTAGGAGAAGGGGAGACCTGACGGACTCCATCACCACATGTCTCCTCACCTGCTTATCATCCTTTGTAGAGATGCTCTGGCTTGGGGAGGGGCTTGGATTGTCTTGCAAGCAAGAGAGTGTAAAAGGTTAGAGTAATTATACACTAGTCACGTTCAGGAGAAATTGATGAAAAGTAACAAAAGTGGTATTAAACTTATCATTATCTTTAGATATTTACATTTCTTTTCAAATGTGGCTTTCTAATTGGTAATTTTTTTAATAGAGAACGCTTGAATACTGAGTTATTACTGCAAAACGGTTTGTTAGAATTCTTATGGCAATTAGTGTTTCCTCCACATACTGATCCCACCATTCTAAGGGAAGAAACCTCACAAAATGTCCATTGTTAAAAATCAACAGACTGATTCAGACTGTTGGAACTGCAGGAGATTACATTTAACTAAGGCCAGTTAAGTTACTGCACCTTATGTAGTAGAACAAAAAAAACAGGAAAAAATTGTTTGCTCATTGGCTCATTTTCTTTTCCCCAAATTCCACCTTTGGAAATAAAGTATTAAAGCAATCATTGTACCTTTTGGGTTTATTTTAGCACAGCCTGTGCTGAATACAAATTATTGCAAAGGAAAAAAAAAAAAAAGGTCAAAGCTGATCTGACCTATACCAATAAAAAAATCTATACATTAGGTAAAGTTCTGGTAGTGTTGAGATCAATATAAAACCTTTCCACTACTTCAGGCTTTATTCTGAACATTTGTTGCTTCATTTAATGTAAAATCTTCATTGCGGAGTGATCATAAAAGTGTTACAATAATCTATACTGATAAAATAAATATTCACTTGCAAATTTATATGCATATATAAAATATATAGTGTGTGCATGTATAGATAAGGATGTTATAAAGAAGTTGCAAAGTCATAGTGCTTCACAAGAAAATGGAGTAAGAGTAACAAAGAAAGCACTACCTAGTGAGGTGTCTCGAGATATAAATAGCTCTTGCTGAAAATATAACAAAGGCTGTGTTGTGTGATCGTGTGCTTGGATCCATCAACATATGAGCAGGAAAGCAGCCCTGTTACATATAGAATTCTGAATTACGTATTTCAAAATCTCTCCATATGGATAAAAATCATATTTTATTTGTATATTTATGCTAGCTTTTGCCACTTATTTATGAGGAGAAATAGTATGAGAAAACACACTGAATTGCTGAGTGTTTTGTGTCATTAGTAATATTTTTGTTCCTTCATCAAAATGTAAAACTTATTCTCATACCTAATTCTTTTAAGCTCTCTGATTACATATGTTAATTATTAAACACTGGTATTTCATATCATTTTGAGCTTGAAATACGGATGATTTTTGGGTTGGAGTGTATTCTATCAATGTGAACAGTTTTATTTAAAGACTGAAAAATCATACACTTTATTTTCCTTTTATTTTCAGTATAATCACCTGAGATTGTGGTGTTAGGTCCAGGTCTGAACAAAATCCCCAGAACATCCTACTGGAGAAAGTCCCATCTCATTTTGTCTTGTTTTGGATCCTGCAATCGCAGAACACTGCAGCAGCTCTTCCATCACCTTGGTGCACTGTGAGGCAGAACAAAACTTACGCTCATTTTCTACTTAGATCTCTCTCACATCCAACACAATACATTGTGCAAGGGCGGGATAAGCTTTGGGGAACAGAGAGAGAATTTTCATTTTGATCCTCGGTCAACTAGCAGATGTGATTCATAACTGACCTTGTGTAAAATTAGAAATTAATTCGTCTTACCTCCTAAACAGGTGCATTACAACCAGTTGGGAGTGGGGTGTTCCCAATCTGCCTTCAGGACATGCATTTTGGGGCTTGGATCTGGAGTTTCCATTTGAGCTGTCTATAGGTCTAGTGCAGCCTTCCAGGAGAGCTTGTGCTTTTCCTTCCCTGCAAAACTAGCCATGTGGTTCTGAGCCAAGCTTTCCTTGCTAAGGGCTGAATGAGCCTTTCAGACACTCTTGGCGGACCTCATGGTAACACACACGTGTACCAAGAGGAAAAAATAATCATGAGGACATGGGGCAGATGAATGGAGCTGTGGGCTGGTTTTAGTCCCCATTCACAAGTTCCTTGATCATTTCCTAAGCAATTACGTGGGCGTAATATCTGACCACCGATTTTCCTCCCTTCTCTTTCACGAAGGCTGTTTCCTCTGTAGTCTCGCTATTCCTTGATGAAGCTACTTGCAATCCTACCCTTCCCCAGGCTGTTTTTGTACCAGTCTGCCTGCCCAGAGTCTCTTGCTGTAGCAGCCTCAGACTCATTGGGGAAAAAAGTCCTTAAAACCTTACCCCATCCTTTCCTGTTATACAGAGCTCACTTTGTTATAATCTATTGCAGACTGAGCCTTTTTAGGTAGTCCCACAATTCATGCCAACGGCATCTTTTAAAAGAAAAGTGGATGCTTAAAAATAGGTCTTCATTACTGTGCCCTTAGCTGTCTTTCAGTCCTGTTGGATGTCTGTGTAACAGAACCACTATGTTAAACAAATATATGCTCCACATATTCAAGGTCAAGTTGGTTAGCTCTTTTCTGATTGCGTGGTCTGTTGCTGGATAAGTCTTGCATTTGCAACAAAGGAAAAGCATCTTGATATGTAAAAACATAAATAATTTGATGTGGCCGTGGAAAGAAAAGGAGCTTAACCAAGTATGGCTTTAACAATGTTAACTAAATGTCCATGAGAACAAACTGGAGCTGTAAAAAACTCAGATTTTTGTGTTGTTTAACTAGCAAGTGTTTGGGAATATATTTTTGATTAAACTTTACTGTGTCAGCAATAGACCTACAGGAGATGTTGGCTGGTGAGAGCTCAGGACCTGAGTCCTGGACCTAGAAACCTTTTCCAAAACTTGGAGCTTTGGAGAAAAGAGGAGAAATTCAAAATGCATGCAAGGACAGGGGATCTCAATGCAATTGTATCTCTGTTGCTGTCAGGCTAGACATGCATGAACTTGCTTTAGTGTTTAGTACGCACCTCGGTATGTCTGTAAAGTGCACTTCATCAGTGACTGGGGTTGGTGCAGTATGCTCACATTATGCAATGCACAGCTCAGCTTCACTGCTGTCATTTCTAGAAAGACACTATTGGGGGTTACTGAACAATCTCTGTGCTGTGCAAATACTATTTGGAGACATAAACACATTCTCCAGTCAAGATCCCAGTGGGAAAAGCTAAATGACCAAATCTAAGTCCCAGTCTGAGCTGCACATTCAGCCCATTCACTGCTTCAGCAGCAATCTTTGGTGCAGGTTTGTAAAGTGTACAGCAACCCTCCGGCCAAGACCTCATCTAGAGCAGTACCCCCTTCTTCTCTTTATCCCAAACAACACCATTTATTTTGCCAATATCTAATTATCCTTTGTGTATCAAGTCTTGTTATGTTAATCTTGTAGGCATAATCAGTGGCATAAAGGGATGTTCGATGCCCATTTCTTACCTCTTTTTTTATGGGGTTCTTGAACATACATAGGTGGCTGCTTATGTGACACACCCAGCCAGACACTGGTTTAAAAGATGGTGTTTTGCTTTCATTGGTGTCCTTAAATTATTTTAACCCTAGAAAGTTTTCTTGAAAACCTTTAAGACACATCTTAACCCAGTGAATTTAACCAAAAGCTCTCTTGCTTCCTCCTAGGTTTTTGTGGCTTTCAATTAAATTTATTATACAGTAATGAACCATGCAGGATCTAAGCTGACCCATGATTTACTTTAATGGATCATTAAGTTGTCAAGTTCCCCCTTCTTCTTTCTCCCTTCTGATATTTTCTTGTCTTGCCAGAATTCTCATTATCCCAGCTATTAATCCGCTTATTAACTTTGGAAAAGAATGTATTTCAGTAATGAACAATTAAAAATTAATGATCACGCAAATTAAAAGTCTGCTGTAAAAGAATAGAATACAAATAAGTTCTTTAAGATGTGAGTTTTATTTATACTCCAAATGAATGGCACATGGACAGTGGTTAAAACTGGTGGCAAAATCAGAGTCACTCAAGAGTCGGTTCAAACTATTTAAAGTTTTCTCCTGACTTCAGTAGTAGATTTACAGAATTCAGTCCTATAGAAAATTACTAAAAGTTTCTCTTTCCATAATGTTACTTTAGAAATAATATTCTAGATTAACCACAACAGAGATGTATTTTGAATACATACATTCTTCCATAAAAACATCAGCGGTGCCTTTCATTTTTGTAGGCTTCAGAGGAAGAATTTGAATTGCAGTTCTGTCAAAGTAAAACACTGAAGCCAGTGTAGCTACTGACAACCTCCAATTTTGTGTCCCTAGTTTTCCTAGAAAGCATGATCAAATACTTAAGACCTAGTTTTCCTAGAATGTATGACCAAATGTTTAGGACCTAGTACTGTTGAATGTTTGGAAAATGTACGTAATAGAAATCATCCTGGCACTGGCTGCTCAGGTACAAACTCACAGTATGTGGGCAAAGCAGGGGAAAATTACTACACCAGACCATGAGTGAAATAATTTGTGTTTTTATCAAATAATACATTTATAATCTGTAAATAATCAAATTATTTTCCCTTTCTGTACACATTTCCCAGAAGATGTTACTGGGAAAATAGCTGAATTGATGCACAAGTACTCATTACTTTCTTCTGGCTGAGATACTCATTGTGCCTCCTGTGAGACACCAATGTCCCAGAACAGCTACCCAAGAGTCCACAGTTCTGTGTTAGCCATGTTTCAGGAGAAGCAGGCAAGATGATTTTTATCTCTTTTCTGTTTTGGTCCATTCATAAAAGTGTTGCTGTTAAGGATTTTGGGATTTGCACATATGTTAGCATTCATATCAGTTTACATCACAAATTATTATCACTCTTGCTCAAGCAATATCAGCCCTGTGCAAGTTATAAATATCTAACAGGAGTAAATGATGTATTTTGCTGTTTTGCATTCATGGCAGATGTCATAGTATTTGAGTTATACTGCAAACGAATAGGAAGTGAGTTAGTTTTGTGCTTGTCTGATGAGATTTGGAAACAGCAATGCAAACCTGGAGGATTTCAGGTTTCATGAACCTTGAGTACTGATCACTGTGGAGACGTCAGTGAACTAGTATCGACATGTTGGCCTGCACACTTCAGTCTAAGAAATTGTCTTGCCATCTAGTTTGCTGATTTGATTAATTTTGGAATTTATTGACTAATTTAATTTGCTGCAGATTTCATCTCCAGTTGAATTTCTTGAGCAGCAGTATTCTTCTGGCTGCTAAGATCTGCGGACTTGCAGCATCCTGATGTGTCCTGACTTCATGCCAGAGAAAAATCTGGGTGCAGACCAGTTTTTTCACAATGTGTTGGGCGCCATGAAAAGCAAGCCCCAGCATGTGTCTTATGAGTGAGCCACAGCACAATCTGGCCAAGTCCCTGGTCTGACCTACTGGAGAACAAGTCTCCATGCAGAGAATGTGGCAGTGCACCCTCAGTGCTCAGCTCAGACAAAGTCTATACTATGCAATGCTGACAGCAATACGTATAACAGATCATGAAGTATGGAGTGTGCATGAAGCACTATTATACCAGCCACAGCAAGATGAAGCTTTACAAAACTTGTGTAGTTTACCTCCTTTTGAGCAGAATGGCTTTAACCTAGCAGATGCCCACCACCTTTCTGACCAAGAATAAATCACTGGAAAGCGTGTCTTGGTCCAGGATATTCTAGTACATCTTCTGAATCCTTCACATCTACACCATGGTTACTTTTCTTTTACCTGATGTGGATATTCATTCAATCACACCTGGGTTTTGTACTTCTAACAGGGCACATTGATCTTACTAACATCTGAACTTGCTGGATCCAGTAGCTTCCCTTGGTATTGCTTTTATATGAATGCCTCTAATAAATTCCACCTATAACTCCATTCTTACAATATCTATATCTCTGAGTTAGCCTTTAGATGAACATGAAACTACCTCAGCAAGCCCATGACCTAAGAATGACCTGCAGTCATCTCGTAAGGATTTGTGCTGAACCACATCACAAGTTATTCTCCCTTTCTAACAATTTATAGGCCAGTGGGAAAAAGCCAAGCACTTTTTCCCATAATCCTTCTCACACAGGCTGGAGGCAAGCAGTCTCAAAAGGGTCCAAGGTTTCGATGCTTTCATCTTGAGGCTATGTAGAACAACTTCAGAGCTACATCTCTCTCTCCTGCTCATTTTATTCGTTTCAGGGATTTAATGCGACCTCCTGGCATTATCTCAAAGCATGTTCTTTAAGTTCATAAAATTATAATGCTAAAAGGATAATAATAATGTATTCTCAGTGTTATAGCTCCTTTGTGCAGATTGGTGGGTGGACCCTCTGCCAGGCCACCTTTGTTACATTTAATAGCAATCATAGAACTCAAAACCTCATGCAAACTGTAGAATATTAAGAGCAATAAGACCAGTAAATTCTAGTTTGGTAGCATTTATTATTTTTTTTTTGCTTTCTTTGAAGAGATTTACTCCCTCTTGGAACAAATAGAAGAAACAAACAAGAAGAATGTTGCAACATGTTTACCAAAGTTAGGATGTCTGAGTTTGGGATTCAAAGGTGTCAGTCTGGAAAACATCGATATTTTTCTCATCTAATGCCCTAGGGAACTCTATTTCTGAACAAGGCAGCAGCAGCAGCAGCAGGTACATTGTGGATAACAGCAGTACCAGCTCAGAACTGTCAGCAGTTCCCAAAAGTCTGAAATGTTATATACAGGTGATGTTATGGTGCTCAAACCTCTGGTTGTTGCTGTAAGACAATAGCTAAATGCTTCTCTAGATGTCTGAATTAGATGAACAAGTACACTGTTTTTCTTTACTCCTTGACCTTTGCTACTACTTTTCTGGTGGTTTCGAAACACCTATTTACAGCCTTAGAGCACCTGAAGCAGAAACGGATATTTGTTGCCACTTCTCGCTGGTAGACCCTTCCAGAAAGGATTCCTCTGCATGAAGAAATAGCTAGAGACCTTTTAGAACCATCTCAAAAAACCCAGAGAAATACAGAGTTATTAGACAACTGCATTTTATTTTCTCCTTGATGTGTTTTCAGAGGTTAGCTCATAATTTCTTAATTCTGTGTTCTCACCCTGCTCAGGTTCAAAAGTTCTTGATGCCTACATGAGAGCAACTAAGGATGCTAATCTTGCTTTTTGTCTAGTAGTAACCTTGGATCTACCAATTTGCATAACTTTTCTTCAACACCAGACAAAAAGAGAACAATAAAGCCCTAATTTGAGAGTCAGCCTTTCTAAGATTAAAGGAAAAAGATTTTCTTATTATTCTTAATTAATTCTTATTATTAAATTGTCAAAATGTGTCTGCAGAATGGGTAGATATTGCAATACCTAAAGTTAAAACTTTCATCTTTCTCCATATCATCACCTGTACTACTGCCAGGGCAGAAATTTTTCTCAGTGTTCAGATTCCTGTAACAGAATTTATTTCATTTGTTTACTGGATAAAATATCCCCAAAGGTCACTTTTCATCATGAATACAATTTGCAGCAATCTGATGGCCTCTTTCCTCGAAGTTTGTCTCTCTTTATTGCCTTAGTGGTGATTATATAATTTTAGGAATACAGAAAGCTAAAATACAAATTCAGAGTGAATCTGAAAATTCTAGCCTTTGGGGGCAGATCAGTTCTGTGACCTTCAACTTTCCAGGTGCTAAATAATAATAATTTTTAAAAAGTGCTAAAGATTTTAGCTGATGTAGCTCTTAGGATGTCATACGTACTAGAACAATAGAACATTCATGTCTCACCTCAACAAAGTCGTGTTGTGTTGTAGATAGCCAGAGATGCTTACAAATAATTTAGTTTCTGCAATTTACGTAACTTAAATAAGATTTTCCCCTAGCAGATGGAACACCTGTTATTATTGCCTCAGATACAGATTTGTATTCCTTTCATTTAATTTCTCTTTCAATAGTTATTTAATCTGTGTAAAATAATTTATAATCCATTATGCCTTATTTGTATTACATTATTCTTTATTTATTGATTGATCCATGTGGTTAGGATGTAGGTAAAGTTCTTTTCAATATATGGCTGTGAATTCCTGCTTCTCCTGAGGTGTTCCTGGTCCTGGCTGAAGTGAGAGGCACACCAATTTGTGGTTCTAAGAGGCCAGTGGCTAGAAAAGACACCAGGAAAACAAAACACTCTAAAATGATCTGGAGGAAGGATTTATGTCCTACCAGTCAGGTTCTTCTAAAGACTATTTTTACAGTAGGTTTTATACATAAAGGGTCTGAACTGGTCACGGGTCCTGACAGTTGTACTGTGAAAAATATTTGAAATATTAGCTCAATTTTCACAGCAATACAGAAAAATACCTTGTTCCTGGTTGTCATGATGGAAATCTGCTTTACACTATAGAAGTCTCTGAAGTTGCGTGGAACTGAGGTCTTAGACATTGCTTACTGGGAAAGCATGAGCATCATCACACCTTTGGGCAGCTTGCAGCATGGGCATGACAAACACAGTGATGGTCTTAAGGTCTCATGAAGGTAAGATGTAAGATCTCAACAAAACACCTTTACTTGCTGGCATTGCCCTTCCAAGGCTTTTGTCTCCAGGTTAGCTCTACACAAGTTTGTTGCAGGAGGGAGGAGTGAGGGAACTCTCTTTCCTACCTCATGAGCTGACATACATGCAGCATGGGTACATCCATCTACTCCTGGCCCTCCAAGAGCATCACACAAAGGTCGAGTTAAAGGCTTTGCCTTTCTCCTCCGTGCAGTTGGAGTTGGGCACGCTCTGAGCCCACTGTGCTTACCCTCCCAGAGTAATGAAGCTTATGAGCTCAGAAGTAAGGCTGAGATTTCAGGGCTGCCAATCATTTTTAGAGCACCTGGCTGTCAAAATTCCTCTGAAAATTGTAGCTCAAATTTTTGCGTTGCCTACAAATTCTGAAACTACTTGTATAATATCACTGATTTATTTTACAGGGGAAAAAAGGGCTGTCTCCCTTAGAAATGTGCATTCTAATATTCTTTAATGATGACATCTAGAGAGCTGAACCCTCCAATACAGCAATATTAGTGTGTTAGTGTGTGTGAAAAGCCAACGGCTCTTTTCTCACCTGTGTCCATCATCAGCACTGTTTCTTCAAGGGAGAGAATCTGCTTTCAATTATTGCTCTAATCTCCCTTGTGGGCAAGGAAGTGGGAGAAGTTTGCTCTTACACATAAACCATTGGACCTGTAGTCTCGTAACATTCAGTATTTACAGAATTCATCCTGTAAATCAGAGCAATTTATCCAGTTCTGTGCTATACATTGTTACATTTGCAACAGTTCATTTCTTCCTTCTATATATTTTCATGTAGTCCCACGCTCCTCTGGGGAAGCTTGAACCTGAAAAAACGTACAGGGGAATATAAATGATCTGCCCTTTTCCAGCTGACTAATTTGAGCCATAAAACACTTTAAAATACAAAGGAGACTTAACATCTGGTCAAGTTTACTCATCATAAACACACCTGAATGAAAAGCACTTCTTGTTCTGTGGAGCAGAGCCAAATGAATGATAGGCTAAGACAGACATTTCATGTTGTTATATGCAAGAGCTCTCTTCTTGCATTTCAATGGCTAAATTAGAGGTAACTTGATAGTAAAATATGCAGGTAGCCTCAGGACACATCATATATTCTTTTATTCTGAAACCTTTCTGTAATTAAAAATGAAACCTAATTACAAACTCCTCATTCTTTTTCTCAAATGTCAAAGAATCGATGTTTTTCAGTGTCATTGTTGAGTCAATACAATAACAACATCAGGTCTGGAACAGTGATGTAAAATTTGTTTTTTTAACAAAATTTACACTACAAAAATGTTCTGCTAGGGAAGGGAAAACAAAAGGCGATATTAGAAATGGCCATATCTGACGTATCAACCTTACTATGTTAATGGCTTTCATCGTGGCTTTCCTGGTGTTTTTAGTTGTCCCACTGCAAAAATACAGATCTAGATGACAAACTCTTCTCCTTTTCCTAAATCTTTTCCGTGGGCAGGCAGCTGACAGCTCTCCAGCACCGCCCTCTGTGCTCGGAGAAAGCAAACAGCCTCCGCCAGCCCCGCAGCAGGAGAAAGCTCCAAGGAACCAGGCCAGCGCGGGATGAAGCAGTGTCTGTGCCCAGGAGGGAAGGATCCCTTCGTGCAGGGATTTGTAGCCCCTCCGAGCAGGGAGCAGGAGATGCCCTTCACGGGGGGAGAGGGATGCTGAGGGGATGCTCAGAGCTTGCTGCTGTGGCCGGTGGTCCCCTGCAGTCATTCTCTGCTTTTTAGGGATTTGTAATGGTGCTGGGGCAAAAACAATCCTTGTGCTTCAGCAACACCCAGCTGCTGTAACTGGCAGGACTGTATCAAGTTGTCATTGTCTGTGGAGAGAAAGAAAAATAAATCAGTTTTTTCAGATCTCTGAGATATCCTGCTGGAGCCAGGTTCTGCTCGTGTAATTTGTGATGTCCAGGAGCAGCCCTGTTGAATTCACTGCGACTGTTTGCAAACTAATGTACCACTCAACATGAGTAAACATGCCGGTGTCTGGCCTTATATAAATACAAATCAGCCTGGAGACTGTAAAATAAACACAAACAACATTCCTTTACTCCAGCTCAGGAGCAAAAAGAGGAATGGAGAATAGTTGGACTGTTTTCTTTCCCCTTTTTCTTGACCAACATATAAGTATCCCTCTGGATTTCAGACTGTATTATTTAATAGTTATTTCTACTAAATCAGAGTCTATACTGGCAAGAAAGACTTTATCTTTCTTCAAAGAAAGGTTACATATCTGCTGCTATAACCTGCATTTCTTCCTGCCCCTCCTGAGAATCACTGCTGGCGTTTAAATCCCACGTGCAGGAAGCTCTGTTGCCAATGCATCATCAGGGCATCAACAACATTGGGTCTGGTTCTCCCTGTCCTGCTTTCATCAGCCGCCTTTTATCATTCTGATTATAAACTTTAGGGACAGGAGTCTTCAGTCTGTGTTTTGCAACCTGGCGTGATGCAGATTTGGTCTGTGACTGAAAGTTAAGTGTTACGCAAGTAGCGCATCTAAAATTCAAAACCCTAATAGTTTATTCCTTTTTTGTTTGCAGAGGAATAAAAAAAAAAAAAAAAAAGAGCAAGAAGTTTTTACTTGTGTGTATTTTGTAAAACCTTAAGAAAACAACCTTACATAGCCCCAACCAAGTTGAACAGTATTCTTTAAAAAAAGAAAACAGTCCTAAATTAAGAGTGGAATTTTAGCCTCAGCTTTGAATTTCCTGGCTTTTGTTGATTTCTTATATACCCTCATAATTTCAGCAGTGTGTTGTTTTTGGTCAGACCAATATTTAGAAATTGTTCCATCCAACCTTTAGATGTCTACTGTTTGAGAGTGATTCATTTATCTTTGACTTCAGGAACAAAATTTGCACAGTGGTTCTTTTTCCTGCCGTTGCTGTGTCTCTCCCTGCTCCAGACTCCATTCCATTCTATAACCTGTGCGGCTGCCTTGCAGCTCCTGAGAGGTGTGCGGTTCAAACAGGGAGCTGTACCTTTGCAAGGATGTGGTTTAGGGAGACAGACAATCATTTTGCTGGCCCAGGATAAACAGCGTGAATGAAACGCACCAGCACAGAGGGACAGTAGGTACTCAGATGGGATGCTGGCAGTAATTCTGGACCCAAGTACTCAGTTATTCCAGGGGGGTTTGAATAAATCATTGTCGTGGGTTAATTCTCATTGAGAGAATAAATTAAAATATTGCGAAAATATAATTTTAAAAGTTCTTTATAATACATTTAGTTTTAAATGATTAAATATTTTGTCAGAGGTATTCCACAGGTCTGCACAATAGTAATTGTGCAATAGTAGCAGTGATTTGGGCTCCCTGGCTCACTGGGGAGACTGCTGTCAGTATTAGAAAAACAGCGATTGCTTCCTGGTATAATTGTCCTGAACCAACACGAAATATCAGGAGTGCACTGTTCTTTGGCAGTAAATTATGAATAATCCTCTAACTTAGGTTTATGAACGCCAGGGATCATGCAGTACCCAGAAACAGAAAATTTAGAGCCTGCCAAGAGGTGCAGTGTCTTCTTGATATGCATAACCAAGGCAGGGATAGAACCATGTGGCAAGCCTTAGCCCAGTCTTCCTTAGCCCATCCTGACCGGTGTAAGGGGTATTGTGTCCTGAGAAAGAGAGGAAGGATGTCTGCGGCACAGACCAGCCGATGCAACCAGCACTGCCAGCACCTCTTACATCCATCTCCCTCTTTGGAATTTGT
Organism: Pterocles gutturalis; assembly: GCF_000699245.1. Taxonomy (NCBI): domain Eukaryota; kingdom Metazoa; phylum Chordata; class Aves; order Pterocliformes; family Pteroclidae; genus Pterocles; species Pterocles gutturalis. The sequence goes on from NW_010128156.1 coordinate 20,717, forward strand.
TTGGAAGCTAAGGACAACTAACAGACTAGTTAGACAATCAACAACTTAACTGTCACAGATAAATGGGATATCTGTGAAGAGTTGTACCAGAAATTAATTTGATCCATTACAAAAGCCTCCATTAAGGAAACGCTGTTTGCAAAAAGTGATGTAGGGATGTGGGAAAAAACAGAAGAGAAATAAAACCAATGAAATGTGACCACTGCTGTTGCAGATATTTCCTTGGTTTTTGTTTGAAAAGATCAATTTCTAATGTTCTTACAAAGACAGAGGAACAAATTTTGGTTTCTGTGCAATTTGTTTTGCAGAGATGTATTTCCAAAAACTTTTAGCGTGCCTGATGTTGGGTTCTGAGCCACAATCTTTCGAGTAAATGTTACATGGAAAAAAGTTTTCTTGCTGGTTAGGTGTGAGATTTCTCCTGGCATTGCATAATACCAAGTTTTGTGATCTATTTACATTTAAAACTTGTAAAATTAATTAATGAACCAACACAGAGGGCCCTTGTCTGTTTGCAGAATTTCTGAATTACACCAGTTTTCTTGTTTAACATTTAGACTATACGTGTTCAGTTTTAACTGAGATTTATTTTTTAGCAATGCAAATTTTTCTTAATACTAATAGCAGGTGTTAGCAGTATGCCCACACTTAAGAACATATTTTTATGATGCTGAACTCAATGTAATCACCACATCATTCGGTAAATTGGCATTACGAACAAGTCTCAGGGGAAGTAACATGACTCCTTCTGTATGTCATCACTTTTGAAATTTCCAGGGTAAAGAATCAATGCTTAAAGCTCTTCTTTGTATACCAACATCTCAGATAGAAAAGCTTATAGTTGGGACTTGCTATTTCCCAAGAACCTGGTGTAGCCTCATTTTACTACTGCAAGTACACTTTCACATGGGACCAAGCATTTGTGTCATGTTGCCTCTCAAAAAAACCTCAGTATCTGCCTCTTATAGAGCTAAGTGTGCTATACCACGTATTTAAATAGTGGCAGACTGTGGAGAACAGTACAGAACTTAATTTTTTTTGTCACTTAATTAGTCCCAATATACAAGTGGTGTAAGTTCATAGTAGCTGTTAGAGCCCTCCTATAACCATGGTTATTGCCCATGCCACTCCAGACTGGAAATATTAAACAGGAAGAGTATTTTTAGTTTCTCTGGTTAACATAACCCATCAAATGACCTCTATCTGCTACAGACGCTATTCCAACTTTACTATATTGCAAGGGAATGTGTTTGGAATGATGACTGGCTATCAGCATTTTGTCATGAGAGGAGAGAAAGGAAGACCAATGCTAGACAGATATTACTATCTAGGCTGTAATGTGTCCCTAAGGAAAATTTAAGGGGTAACTGTAACAAGCCTCTGGATGGACCAAAAAAATATTAGTCAAACCTCGTCTGTTCTCCAACTTCCTTCTTTCTTTAAACTGTCAACACTTTCCATGCTTTTTTGGCTCAAAATGCCTGTCTTCATCTCAGCTAAGCTCCATATAGCTTTTTACTTCCTTACAAAGCTTTCAAAAAGCTTAAGAGGCCTCTTACAGTGTCACTTTGTATGTGGTAGTAAATCCAGCTGAACTGGATGCACTAATGAATTTGTCAAGGTATTTATATGGAAGAGATGTGGGGAAAAAGTTCATGTTATCATCTGTGCATCTCTAACATGGAAGTATCTGCCAAAATCCAGAGCTTGGTTTCTCTACCTGACTAACACCTTTCTGCAGAAAACATCTGACTGCTAACACTAGAAATGGGCGCTTTGTTTAAGGCAATGGATGTTGAACAACACCTGGAAAAAGGGATCAAACTTATGATTTCATCATGGACAGTTTTACTTCTTTTTTTGCCACAGGATAATTGAAGTCTTTATTTTCGTGACTATTTAAATAACTCTGTCTCCAGTCCCAAAATATTTTTCAGTTCAAATATTTAGTGAAATAAAGACCTCTCCCTTTGATGGAATAAAGATGATTTCCTGTTCTAGGCATGTTCTTTTAGGTGTCTTCTAGGACAGCTAAGCCCAAGTGTCTGAAGCTGACTTGGGAAAAGGGCAATTGCAACAGCCAAACGTCCATTTTTTTTTTTTCCATGCTGTTTGGTGTTCTAATATTACTCTCAGCACTTAAATCAAGACATAGAGAGACAAGATAGTATTAGGAACATACAGAATATTGAATATTAATGTGTGATATGAAATAATGAGTCAGCAGTGCGCTCTGGCAGCTCGGAAAGCAAATGGGATCCTGGGCTCCATCAGGAGAGGGGTGGTCAGCAGGGATAGGGAGGTGATTGTCCCTCTCTACTCAGCTCTTGTGAGGCCCCATCTGGAGTACTGTGTCCAGGTGTGGAGCCCTCAGTACAAGAAAGACATAGAGATTTTGGAGAGGGTCCAGAGGAGGGCCACGAAGACGATCAGGGGGCTGGAGCACCTCCCCTATGAGGACAGGCTGAGGGAGTTAGGCTTGTTCAGCCTGGGGAAGAGAAGGCTGCGGGGTGACCTCATTGCAGCCTTTCAATACCTGAAGGGAATCTACACCCAGGAGGGGAGTAAACTCTTTGAAAGGGCCGACAATAGCAGGACTAGGGGAAATGGATACAAGTTGAAGGAGGGAAGATTTAGGTTGGATGTTAGGGGGAAGTTCTTTACTAGGAGAGTGGTTAGGCCCTGGAACAGGCTGCCCAGGGAGGTTGTGGATGCCCCGTCCTTGGAGGTGTTCAAGGCCAGGTTGGACGGGGCCCTGGGCAACCTGATCTAGTAAATGTGTATGTTTGGTGGCCCTGCCAGGCAGGGGGGTTGGAACTACATGATCCTTGAGGTCCCTTCCAACCCGGGTCATTCTATGATTCTATGATTCTATGGCAGCAGGAGACATATAGTTGGGAACACTGCAATGAAATTCAAAAGTTACAGTGATAGCTGTGAGGCACGGCAAGAACCCATCCTGGTTCTTGGTGTATTTACAGAAGGTCTGGAGGATCTATTATAAGGCTGTGATGTTGTCTAAGCTCCTTGGCTAATTTGTTAAGTTTTTTATCCTGTGGAAATAATATTCTGAATGCGAGCTATAGGTGATGCTTGGAACCCACCAACTATGGTGCTTGTCCAAGATGGATATTAGCTCTTTGTGACTATTGGAGCTCATGGCCAATGTTTATGCCTTACGTGACACAGAAGAAACGAATTCTCAAAGAATTATTGGATCCTGCTCCATTTTTCCTAGAGCAGCTCAAAAAAAATGTTGAGCAAACCCACCTGTAGGATTGGGTGGAAAACTCCTCTCCATTTCAAGTCAGTAGAGGATGAAGCCAAGGAGCTGTCAATATTTATAATTAGACCTAGAGACGAATATTTTACCTCTTTTTTTTTTTTCCTGTCTTTTTTATGAGTGGAGACCAGACTGAGAGAGTCAAAACTTGTTGAGCTTAGGACAAAAATAGCACATTTCTCTGCATTTTCTTTTTCTTCTCTCACAGTTTCCTCCATTGACTTTGGTTCAGCTCTCACTGGACCAACAAGCTCTGAGAGCTCCTATAAAAATCTAAAGTCAAAAAGAGTGTGCCTGCCAGGTGGGATTTTTTTTTTCCCAAGTGCTCACAGTTCTAATTTTCACCACATGTGAACAAGTGTTTGCAGTTTTAAAGATGTGTTGAGTAATTGCACATGTGAGACATCTTCTCTTTAATGTTCCCAGTGTGTTCAAAGCTTTTCCGTGAGAACACCCCTGTTAACAATGGAGTTGTGGCCTTTAGCTTATGCTTAAGTGGGTACTGCTTTGTGTTGAAATATAATTGGTAGCACTTGACTATTCTTATTCCCTTAGTTTAGCTAATGAAAGACACTTCTATAATCTACTTCTTTTAGGATCAGGGGCTGAGCCTAGAAAATCTCTCTCTAGAAGGAGGTGGAAAGTTCCTGCAATTGCTATTACAGTAGGTACTATTTCCTTTCGTATTAAAATAGGAAACAAGCAGGCTTGTAACCTCCTCCGTTGGGTGCGGCTGTGGAGTGCTGCTTTTACACACCGATAAAAGAGAAGACCCCCCTATGCAAAAGGAGGTTGTGATCTGTCAGACAGGTGAAATGTGCAGGATATGTGGTCATCTTCCCTGTGACACCACAGAAGTGACATGCCAGAGCTTCAGCATCGACTGAACAGTTTTCAACACAGCTGAGGAGGAGGGAGGGATATATCATCAGCCCTGATCACCCTCCTTCCATGCACTCATAACCAGGAAAGAGATGACTTAGGTGATGTTATTTCAGTGCATCACCATCCAAAAATCCTTTCTTTAGGAGAACGTCTCACAGCCTGGTGTCCTGTAGGACTGAGTCTAGACGCCATTTGCAAGAGAGTAAACCAAAGGAGAATGGGTTTGGAGGGTTGATAGGGCTGTAGGACACAAATTAATTACCAATGGTAGAAAATGATATTTGAAAGCAGGTGAGGGAAGAAATGTAATCACTGTGCGATAGGACTCAGATAACAACTGTGTTCTCTTAGTTTCTGTAGGTTGATATTCTCCTGCCCAGCAGTTCTGTGCCAAAGTGATACTGAAATGTGTATTACCTCCAAAATTGGCTGCCTTTAATAGTTGCTAGAAATGGAATTAAAAACAGTGTGTTGTTGAGCCTCATGATGAGAGAACTCTAACAATTCTCTTTTCCTCCATTGGTCTGAAAATGTTGCATAGTCTAGGGTTTTATTTGAAATAACACATGGTAAATAGCCTGGGTAAATATTTTGTAAATTTTAGGAGCTACAATTGAAAGTCATTTACTCTTAGCTATTTCTGGAAAGTGGCTGGTGATAGCCTGTTCTGCACTGCCCTCTGCGTGGGGGAGCATGGGGCCACCCATGTCTCCCTACCATGCTTGGAGGAACATCAAAAGTGCCTACAACAAAGACACGGTTTTAAAATCCAAGCAAATGATCTGCAAGCACCACCTACATTTCTATTTTTGTAGTGATCAAAGGTTTCGGTCAAGACCACCACCCTGCTGGGCTATGTACTGTACAAGGACGGCAACAGTCCTTGTCCCACAAAATGTGGTTGACTTGAATCAGATGTGAAATAGAAGTTGCGCAACTGTGGCCGAGCAGCCACATCTTGGGGCAACCCTCACCAAGAAGTTTGCAGGTTGAACCCCTCCAGTAGGTTACATATACAGAAGCATGAGAGTGCACTTTCCCCTTGAGCTAACACAGCTGCTCTGTAAGCTGCAAATGGAAACGCTCACGCTTTCCAGATCCAGAGGTCTCCAGTTCAATCTCTATAGATAAACTCTCTGGAGATGTGCTTACAGTTCCAGAGTAATTCAAGGCAGGAAAAGCAAGCGAGCACTTTTAGATTATCAACACCCTCTGAAAGAAATCTGTTCGTGAGAGTTATGACAGGCCCAGTGATTCATTAGTTGGAAAGAGGTTAATACGCATTTGTAGAAATAAAACAGAGCTGATCAGAACAGATTGAGTTCCCTCAGTAGTAGCTTATTACCAAAGAATTAAATGTTGCAGTGGGATCTGCATCTAAAATTGGAGGAAACTGCTTGGCCAGGAATGTCTTGGTGCTATTATTGTTTTTAACTCAAATTGCTCTTTTCCCTTGTTGGTATTTGCTCTATGATGTATGTGTGGAGAGCAACTGTAACACTTCTCCAGAACGGTATAAACTTGTCATATTAAATTTCACTTGGAAATTAAAAGGTTTCTAATCAACAGAGCAGTGAAGCTCTGGAACAGCCTTCCAGGAAAAATGGAGGCCAATAAATTTAACCATAATGAAGCCTGAACAGTTTATAAAAGGGATTATATGACATAGTCCTTAGAATATTAGGGGACTGAAATTGATGATCTATGTGGCTCATTTTCCAAGCTGTATTCCTATGTCTGGATGTTACAGCCCTTCTCTCACAACACGTTTTTGCCAATAATTCTGTGATCATTGCTGCATGAAGAGTACTGGACAGTAAATCCCAGAGTACCACTTTATGGTGCCCTCTATTTACAGCTGTTAAATTTCAGTTTAAAAATATATGTTATGTCAAATTATTTTAATGTTACTTCTTTATGCAGGCAATTCAGTTGGTTGTTACAGGACTGAAGGGAATCTAACATAACGCAAGAACAGCTGTAGCAGGTTAGAGGTCCAGTTAATCCAGTACGTTGTCTCTGACGATGGCTGAAAGAAATGACCTAATGAGCGGAGCAAGACTGTGGTAGTACTTCTTAGAAGCACTTTCCTAATTACCAAAAATTTGATGCCTAAGGACTTCCCCAAAATTAGACCTAGTTCCTATGGGCTTCCTAAACCCTCCACTGACTTTTCTTTGAATTCAAGCAAACACTTTTTTAAGACATTAAAACTTTTGACATCCTGGTACAAGGTCTTCCACAGCAGAGCTGCACGCTTCATGGAGGACCATTCCCTTTTGATGCTACCTGCTTGCTTACTTTCATGAACAGACAACAACAGTGAGTATCCAGCCTACTGCAGATGTACTCACTCGTACTGCCATTCAGCTGTCTCTTTTACAGGTTGAACCATCCTGATCTGTCTGTGCAGAATTCAGCCTTATCTTGATCTTTGCTGCAATTGTAAGGACTTTTTCTCTTCTGTTGTGTCCTTTCTGAGACAGGGAGACACTAAAACCACAGATAACATTCAAGAGTCATACACACCACAGGCTGACAAGCTGACATAAAGATATTCTTTTTTTTTTTTTTCCTCTATTCCTTCGCTAACATCCTAACATTCGGTTTTCCTTTTTTTTTTTTTTTTTTTTTCTATAGTTGCCAAGTACTGAGCCATTTTCATAGAACTTTCTATTCTGATCCCAAATCTCATTCTTGAATGGCTTAAAGCCCATGACTTAGGCCTCTTTTTTTGATGTTGTCGTAGGTTATATTTTAGTAGAAAATATTTCCAGTGTGCTTTGCCATTAATGGAAGCTTTTTTGAGCATATACACTTTTCTCCTCCTCCATTAGGAGAGAGGCTCAGTCCTAATTCAGCCTACAATCCCCTAGCTGAATTTAGCCACCTTGGCTTCTAGGTTGTTTCTATATCTGATTTCCATTATAAAACAAGATACATTCTGTGTCTGTCTACAATTTCTGGTTGCCTCAACACTGCTGCAGAAGGGTTACAGGTCTTCTTACTTGTTGGAGCTCCAGCTAATTGATCCAGCTACAGAGAGTATCTTCTTAGTAGCATGTGAAACCTGGGACATCAGGACTCTGTTTAGAAACTAGCTCTGAAACTAACCACTCACTTAAAAACAATTTTCCAAAACTTTTTTTTTTCCCCAAAAAGTGAAGCTAAATAAGTCCCAGTCTTTGTAAAAGGAAGAAAATACCAGCCACATGTAGGGCCTTTTCTTAGCTGTTTTCATCCTCATAGAAACAATGGATTTCAGTGTTTACTGTCTGTATTATTTAGGTTACTGGAGAGTGCATTTATAAGCAAATGCAGGAGTTTCCCACCAACAGTGGAGTCTGTGGGAAATAACAGTAGTAGTCCAGAATGTCAGCACATTTCCTTCTTCTGAGTGAGCTTTATTTAGTCTTCACCACTAATAGCCATCTATATTTGGCTGCTAATGTTAATTTTTGTCTGTTTTTTTCCTCTAATCTGCTAATTCCCTGAGAGATTGCTTCATATAGTCAGGACAGTAGTTCACATATTTTATCTAGAAACTCATGGTGTTCTTTTCTTATTCTAAACAGCTAGTGAGGCAAAATGGGAACTGAAGCAGAACTTCCCCAAAAAGCAAGCCCTGCTAATTTTCTGCTTTGCTAACAAGTCAGAGTGAGTCGGTTAGCTGAAACTCTTGAGTTTTTATCCTCACTTGTTGTATGACCTTACAAAATTCATATGACCTGTGCTGACCATCCACAGAAGGAGCTAATTAATAGGGTGCCATAAGGTTTAACCAGTGCTTGTTACAGCTGCTTTAACCTTTGTGGGGTTGTTCAGTCTGATTGTGGTCACTGACTGACATTTCTACATGTATTTCTCTGTCCAAGAGAATAGTGACCTTTTTTTTCAGGGATTTTTCCAATGACAGCTGTGAAGATTAAGTAATCCTGAGTGCATACATTAATATTATTAATCACAAAGGACAATATAAAAAAGGGTGGCTTTTTTAACCACTCTGGAAAACATGACCCTACGCTCTGCCTATGGAGAATTTGCACTTAGAAGCTTTCTTTGAACAAGAAAACCTGGTGGTATGAAACACATAGAAAGCAGCACCCAGTTAATATTTTAGTTTATCCAGTAATTCCTGATTAAGTTTACTTTTTAGATACCTCCATCACCTGTGGATATTCAGCCTTTCCCCTCTCTGTTTAAAATGGCACGCAGAACAGCAAACACAGGCAAAAGCACAGAACCATTAGTCCTTGTGCAAAATGCTCAGCTCCAAGTTGATCAAAGGAAATTGTTGTGCATGAAGGCAGGTATCAGCAAACATTTTAAACAATGAAGCTGATGTAATAATAGAATGCAAGATTTTTTTTTTAAATGGTAAATCTTGTGGACTGTTTTGTAATCTTTATAGCCACCTAGACTGCCAGAAAGGCAGGTGTAAAATGTTCTCTCCTTTGCTGCCTATAGTGACACAAACTGCAAAGCCTTTCAGACTCAAACTTTCTATGTTTAAGACTCGCCATGTCACTGATGTAGTGTTCATCTGTTGGCATTTAGTTGCAAGCAGCACCAGCAAACTATTATATTTAATTCAGTCTTGTAAGTGTGCACTCCCTTCCACATCTCCTGCTGCAGCTGGTGCAGTTTACCATATAAGTGTGTGGGTCAATACTGTTAAAAGAAGAGAAGGTATTGGCTCCATATTTATTCAATGAGAACAATAAAGTAAGCTACTATTTTCTTTACTGGAGGAAATATCTTGAGTACTTTGAAATACTGATTTTTATATAATGAATTAATCTGTTTTCACAAGGAAATAAATTTTCAGTTGCAGTTCATTTTTCCCCATCAAAAAAAAAAATACCCACAAAAAAATCCCAGAACAACAAAATATACACAAACTTTGTGATTGCGCTTACTCTTATAAACAAACCAGCTTGCACTGCACATCTTGTGGGAGGTAGACCACCCAAATGAATGTTCAAGAGACAGTTTTGCAAATTCCTTTTGTAAAGCCAAAATTTTGACTGAGCTTTCAGGAACTTGACTTTTTGTGCTGTTGGGAAAAACAGTGCAGCTCTTTGTTTGGCGCATGTTGAGGGAGAGATGCGCAGATGCTCTTTCCTGAAGGATTTTCTTAACTGTCAGTGCTGTTATTTCACAGCAATAACAAATGATAACATTTTGCACTTCTGCAGTCACTTTAATCCAAAGAGCACCAAATGGGCTCAAAGAGTCTCCTCTAGAAGAAACTGTTGGTACAGCTGCAAAGTGCAGGTTTTCCCCAGCTAGGACAAGCTGGGTAAACTCCCTTGGCATCAGCAGAGAGGATGTACTTCTGTGCAAGTGTCTGAACTTAAATCAACACAGAGCCAAACCCGAGGAAAAGCAGTGGCAGGAATGTGGCTTTAGTAATGCAATTACTGACAGAGCTGATAGGAATAAATAGGGAAGGGACAGCTTTATCTTCAGGTCTATTTATCATATTTATAATGGGACAAATGTTCAAAAGGGGAAGGGTTTGAAATTCAGCAGATGGTAGCCTATCTAGCAGCAGAAACTTGTTGTGCTTTTCATTTCTGCAGATAACGTGAAGGAAAGGTGAAGCTTTCAATGCAAATGGGAAGCTGTCTGTGGCAGAACTGACATTTTTTATCTTGGTCAGATATATTAGGGCAATGGTGTTCTGTTTGAGGGCTCTCTGCATCATCCCATGGAAATAAATAACAGGAATAACCAAGGAGAAAGGGTAAGTGGTAAGCTTTGGGTTTGGTTTTTACTGCTGGAAAAAATACGAATGCAAGTGTAAAAAGGCCCCAGATGTCTTCTTCATGTCCGGGGAAGAACAACTGTGAGGAAATTCATACAGCCATTTTCCTCAGTCTTTGGGTTAGCTTTTCCATGAGTATTCATATGTCTGACTGTTTATTACAGAGGGATTTCAGGAACTGGGTTGTAAGGTTGGGAACGTGGGTATTTGGTGTGTGTGACTGCATTTCAGTGTGCCGTTCACAGTATTTCTACCAGAATTATTTATAATGCTCCTTGATCTGGATTATCTGTTTGGTTTTTGAGACAAGAAGAACTGGAAATGGAGTGAGAGGCTCAGGTTTTCTCTTTTTATTGCCTTGATTTGAGAAATTTGTGTTCTACACAGTGCAGATATAGAAAACACAGGCATGCGCCGGTGTGATGCTTTGATTCAAAGCTGCAGCAGAAGAATTGGAGACAACCCCTGTGTGAACTGGGGCATGCAGAGACCAAGGACAGCCTAAAGCTGCCTCTTTTTACCCAGAAAGTCTGTGCCACCTTCAGGGCCAGACAAGTACAGGGAGGTAATACAAACATGGCTCATACTTTCAGAAACTGCTGTGCTTGAAGCCTGGTGAGAAAAAAAAAAAAACCACGTCTGAGTCCATCACTTCAGTCAGGTCCTACTTAGCGAAGTAATATTCAGACAAGGATATTTTCTTTATGAAGTCCTTGTCTCAGCTTTGGTTTTAACATTCCTTTTGATTGTAGAGTAACCCCCTGCTTCTGAGTATATATATTTGTTTTTACTTTTAATTCCTTTATCTTCAAAGGCCGGGTCATGCTGACATTACCTGTAGAAGAAATTGAAATATCTGATGTGTGTTGAGGGCTACACAAAATCTTAGCAAGCTTTCTGATTATACCAGTCTTGATTAAAATGAAAATAAATACACAGGTGAAAAATGTGACCTAAGAGTTTGCATTATTCAAAGGGCTCATTTTTTTTTTTAAATGAACTATAATAAGGTTATGTTTGTATGTTTTATAATATTGAAACTGGCATACTATTAAAATACAGAAAAACCTTTTCATAGCTGTATTTAATTATTTCTACTTCTTCGACACTTAACATATTTTGGCCACATGGCAAGCACTTAATTTTTCTCATTTTTCCAGCGGAGCTTGAATTTAAATGGTTATTTGGTTTAGCAAAAACCTTCAACCTATCTGTGCTGCAAGTCAAAGGTTCTGTAAACTTGTTCTTCCCCATCATCCCATATTTTTCTTAATTGCTTGCACCAAAACCTGCTGAAGTTAATAAGGCTATTCCCATCATCTTCGGTAGGCTTTGCACCGAGCTCCATAAGAACGAGACAGTTCCTCACTCCTGCTGTGAAGCCAGTAACAGAACCACAATCCATCAATATTAACATATTTTCCACAAAAATAGTGGCTGTATGCCACATGGTGGGTGGTCTTTTGTACCAGCCAGAGACACATTAATCCAGCAGGCGCACAAAATGACAGTGAGACATGAGGTTTTTCATACCGTAGCTCTTGGAGGAGACTGTCTTGTTGCCTAGATTGTGTTGTTCAACCCATTCCATAACATAGGCATACCACTTATCCCTCCACAGATTCTGCTCGCTTAGGCTTGGGTTAAATATATCCTCCAGGTTGGCATTTTAACTGGATTAAAAACTTTGAAGCATTTTCAGTCATTGGATCATCGCAGTGGCAGGCTGAAACCATAGAATCATTAAGGTTGGAAAAGACCTCAAGGATCATCAAGTCCAACCGTCAACCCACACCACCTAACTCACTAAACCATGTCCCTAAGCACCACATCTACACGTTTCTTGAACCCCTCCAGGGATGGTGACTCCACCACTTCCCTGGGCAGCCTGTTCCAATGCCTCATCACTGGTGGAGAATGCGGCACAACAGAAATGTTCACCTCACACAGTCTGCAAACTGTAGGTGAAAAGTGACTTTTTGCACTTCCTTGGAGAGCACTAAAAACATACTTATGTTAGTGATGATAGCACCGTGCAGCACCTCTCTGTGAAACAGCCAAATATTCAGAAGCAACTAGAAACTTTTATATCACAAAATGGATCTGAAATCAAAGAAGAAAATCCTGAAACATTCTGAAAGTGTCATCTTACATGAGACTGCCATTCCTATAGAAGGAAATTATGCCAGCAAAACAAGTAACTTCCATATCTTGCTGCTGAACAAATCAGCCTTGCCCGGTGGCTCTGTGGCTAACTCCCACCTATCACCTAATAAAGTTTTCTGGTGGAAAACGTTATATGCCAAAGAGGTTTTGCTCAACAAGACACATGATGCCTCCTGGATACATTAAAGAACACCTGTGAACAAGCTAAAATTCAGTGTTTCTAAGTCACTCATAGCTATTTATAATGCCATTATTTCTATAAAGCAGATTATCATCGCCAATCCCTTACACCATTTCATTTAGACATATAGTCATATTATTCTTGTAAGAAAACATTCCTGTTTTTAAAGATTCCAGTTCCTAAAGCTCATTCTTCATTGGACACAGGTAAGCAACCTGTGGATTTTAACTATGAGGTTAGGTCTTATTTAACCACATGCTTTAACTGTCATGCAGCAGCTGGGCCAAAAAAAAAGTAGGTTTACATGGAAATGAGTGGACCTTAAAAAGTTCTAATCTAATTCACCATTCATTGTAGAGTTGTTTTGTAGCTCCGTGTCTTGGCTTCTTGCAAGAAGCCTCGGTACTTTTTGGGTGGGGTTCAAACCTGACATCTATGCCAGAATTTTCTTCTGAAATTAGGAAGTGTTACTTCTTTTTATGCATTGGAGTGTCCTGAATGGAATAACCCTGCCATGAGCAGAACATAAGCTATGACATTTGTAGATCCCAGACTCATGCCTGAAAAAAAAATTATATCCTACAGGCAAAGAACCACTGAGCAGAGAGAGAGGACCTTTGGATTCCAGTCTTTGGACAAATGTTTGTTTAAGGAAATTTAACTCAGTTCCCTAAAAATCAGTTTTTACAGTCCCATGCCCATATATCTCTTCATCCATCAATCTACCCAATAATTTTTGAAACCATTGACCTGTCATCACAAAACTTGACAAGAGACTAGAAATCTCCAAGGTAGAAAATTTCCATATAGCATGAAAAATTACTGGTTCGATGGAGGAGAGAAAGTCACTCCAGCATCTCCACGAGGAGAAAGGCAAAACTTGAAGCTCACCTGTCCTGCAGCTAAAGTGGACAAGCCAAAATCTGAAGCCCAACTCCGTTACTGCAGTCTGAAAGAATTATGACTCCAAATTAGGCATTTAGAATAAATCTCTATTCTTTCTAAAGAAACGTTTCTTTTCTTTTTTATTTTTTTGAACTGTTAGGAAGTATTGTTACTACAATAAGAAATCTTAGATTGCATTTTGTTTAGTGGGTGAAATTGTGTTTCCATTTAATCCAGTGGGAATTTTAGCACTGACCAGCCAGCATTTCTTGCCATATCTTCTTGAATACAAAGTGCAGCTGTGAATACATCTGTTGCTTTGTTTTGTTTTGTTTCACATGTTGCATTGCTTGGTTTGGCTGTCAGGCAGAGGGGGAACTCAGGGTAGGAAGTTCCTGCTGTATCTGTCATCTCACCTGAAGCAGCTCTCAAGATTTCTATAAACTGTATATTCTTTGGCTCTTCTACAAAAATGTGAAAATATTCAGACAGAGCTGTAACTGATGCTATATCCGCTTTGGAAAAAAAAGATTTAATGTAAAGATTAGTCAAAAGAACAAAAGACCTTTCTTCACTTTCATTTATCCATTGCATATTCAGTTTACTTTTTATCAGTCCTTTAGCAAAAAAAAAAAAAAAACAAAACCCTACACACAACTACATCTCTGTAAGAATGAACCCTTCCATTTCAGTCGTGTTACAGGAATTAACTGCGCAGGATTCCAACCATTCGCTTGAGACACAGAGAACTAATCCTTGTTAAAATGTAAAAAGATGCAATTAGCCCTCATTTTAGAAATCATAACATCCAAGCAAACAAGCAAACACTCTTTGTTTTTCTTTTGGGAAATCACATTGTTTTAATTTTTTAAAAAAATTTCCATGGTTCTTTTACTTAAATAAGGTTTATTTCCTCTTTCCTTCTTTCTTATATGATAAATGATATTCCACTATAATGTAGTTTTAATTCTTCCTTGGGTTATTAGATGTCACTGATTTGAACAAAGGACCCTTCACATAAGTCATCATACTTTCAGTCTTTCATTTTTCTATCAAAATCCTAAGGTTACAGTCGTAAGGGCATGAATTCCAATCTTGAAAGATGTAGATCATCGTTAATCCTATTAATGTTAATAATGTTTTATGGCACTATGGAACTCGCAGGGTGAAGTTCTTCATTGTAATTAAATAGTGATTTACTGCCCTGATATTACTGCAGCAAGGTGGCATTAATCAGTCTCCACCCCTTAAAGTCTCGGGGAATCGAATCTGATCTGTAGGGAGCAAAGAAAAAGGGGAAGAGAGGGAGGGAAAGAAGGAGGTAATAAAGGAGGAAGGAGAGAAAAAAAGAAAGAAAGAAAAAGCAAGCAAGAAGGAAATGAAGAAAGGAAGGGAAGAGAGGAATAAGAAAAAATGAGTAGGAACAAAGGAGTAATTTGAGTAATATAAAAAAATAGAATGCACCAATGAGGAAGGTGCAAATTGTTCTTTTTTCACATGGTGATTATCAGCAGCACAAGGATTGTGTATGCTCACAGGAAAGATCCTGCTGTGGGATGTGAGGTTTGTATAGACATGCCTCTAATGACCTGACACCATTTAACTGCTGCCCAAAAGTGGTTTCAAGAGGAAACCTGCATATCTCCATGGTGATCCAGCACACCAGCAGCACAAACAAGGTACAGACACCGGAACCTGCTCTAAAATCCACGGAGGTATCTCATCTCACTATAGGAGGCTTTCACTCAGGTCCATAATGGTTATGCAAAAGGCATCAGACATCATCTCCTCTTCCCAATTTTCCTTGTCTCAAGGTTTTGCAGAGTTAGTCAGTGAACACTCAGGAAGCAGGGACACAGCGCTCATGTTCTGAAGAGCAAATGACACGACATATCCATAACTCTACACTTGGTTTAGCATGAGCTGCTTCTTATTTGTTGCAGTTCCACATCCATAGGACCATCACCTAGGTCCTCCCGTCCTGCTTTGTGGAAGGATTCACCCAGTGCTGAATGTGTCCTAAATGAATCTGAACTGCTCAGGAGGCCGACACAGTACTAGCAGTCAAAAATAGCATCAGATACTCTATTAACTTCGTGACTCACCCAAAGAGTTTTCTTACTCCCAAAGCTTCTGGCTGAGTAAGACTGGTGGTAGTGGCGGGCGTTATTCTCCAGTACACTGCAAACTCTGAACTTAACAGCAAATGCTATTTTCCTCCACTCCCTCTCACACACGTTTTACCATCTACTCTGTAATGGTGGTGCTTGCAGAATGAATCAGCACTGTGCACATGGGCTGCATGTGTTTCCCCTTTAAACTATTATTGTCATTTTCCAGGTACTGTTGGCTGGGTGCTTGTGCAGAGTACGTCCAGTTTGTTTTTCCACCAGCCACTGCTGCTTTGTGAGCTCGCTCAGAGATGGAGAAGACAAACCTTTTTGAGCCTGCCTCCCAAATCCAGGCAGAATGAACACGTAAGCTCAGGCAATATTTACAGGACTTTTGGCTAGAAACACGAGTGCCAAACACGGGCTATTTTGTTTTCACATTTTGCCATTTTGCCTTTATACTTCTCAGTCAAAATAAGTTAATTTTAAACTGAATGTTTTCATTTTGGAAAAGAAAAAAAAAAAAGGAAAACCAGAATAGCTCTTTGTGAGGTTTTATTTTTACTTTCCCCAATCCAAAATGACTGACAGAAGAGTTCTGATTTCTGTTGTCTGTAAACCCTTTAGCTTCAGACCTCGCAGTGTTATCTATTATCAAATAAACTTTTGCATTACTTTTTAGACCCTGCCAGTCAAGGATGTACTCCTGGGTGAACACTCACGATCACCACAGAATACAGCATTGCAGGCATCAGGATAGGTGGGTACCACATTGCTGAAACATGAAATCCCACACAAGAGCATCAAAAATACTTCTGTTAGGCAAAATTCCCATTAGATTTCATCCCATTGGACTTCCTCTTTTCTCATTGGCTTTTTTGTCCTGTCTCTCTGCCTTACTATTTTTCTTACCCTATGCAGCACAGAAATCTGAAATGACATATGCTAATACTTCCTGATAAAAGATATGACATTCATTCCTAGGCTCAACTGGTAAAAAAAATACAAGAAAAACTGTACTTGTATGCATTTGGGCAGACTTTCTCCCCAGTGCTTGTCTCAGACAGCATGCTGTCATCTTCATCCTGACCCGAGGGAATGGCCAGCCAGTCTCCATGCATCAGCAGTGTCTGTGAAAGGTCCTGTAGAGAGACCAGGACATGCAATGTTCTGCTTCAATAGCGCTTCCAGATTGCTGGGTCTGATTCTCAATAAGCAAGAAGCAACTTTGTATTAAGAGCAAATACTCAACTAAAGAATATGACTGCTCCTAAACCTCTTATTTTTTATTCAGGAAATACAATTGTATTTTTGTGCGCTGATCATAAGTATTTCACTTCAAAAGCAACTAACCAAGCAGATTAATTAGTTCAGTGTAAGGTGTTTTGTTCTGCTGTCAGATATTCCTGTGTCCACTTCTGACCCTGTTTGTGACGTTCTGTGGCCACTGCTGAGCCATAGGTTTCTTAGCTCCGCACTTGGGTTTCTGTGCCTATTATTTCCTGGGATGACTGAGCCCTGCCTTGCTTGAGCAGAACTGTTTTACAGGTTGACTACCATCTTCCCTTGCACAGCCTGGGAAGAGGATAACATTGTTTAAATTGATGAGCGCTATCAAGATGCTTTCAAACTTTACAGCAACTGCTTCTACTTTTCCTGCTCCCCTCAAGAAGTGTATGAGGGCGAACAGAGACTGCTCCTGAATTTTTGGCCCAATTAGAAAACACCATTCCGAACAACCGGTGAGACTTTCCTGGGAGAGAGATTGCCAGTGTCAAAAATGATCTTTATTTTGCCCTCTTAAAATTTGTTCTGGCATGATGTGGCTAGGCTGGATAGTTTAATGCAGAGGTACTTGAGGGAGCCTCTTTGCTACCAACCTGCACACCAAGAATATCTAAACCATGGAGACATGCAGCTTCCCCTGGAATAACTGGTCTAGGTACACTCATTTGTAAGAATGTACAGGTGTTTCTATGGGTAGGAAACACTCCCAAGACACAGACGGTAATAATCTGAAAACAAAAAACCTGTGTATTTCTATTTATGCTGTTTCTTTTCACGTTTACCGAACTGAGTACATTTTAAAGTGATGAAAACCATGAGGATGGACATACACGGATGGGTTATCCTACCACGCTCTGAGAACTAACCCAACTTTTTAATCTGTGTGGTTCTAAAGCAGTACATACTATGACAAGGTAAGCTGGACTAAGCTTCCCATTTAAGCTTCAAACCAGCTAGTTGCGGTGTTGCTGGCAGCACGGACACAGGAGTAGGCAACCACTGAACTGTAACACCAGGACCTCAGGTGAATTCACGCCTCTTAAGAAATGAACTAAAGATTCCTTGATTTTGCTTCAAAACTATCTCATGGTCCAATTTGATTTCAATATGAGCACAGGTGAGACTTGATGGATTTGACCAAATTTTGCCTTGAAAGCTGCAGTTGTTTGGGTTTTTTTTTTGTTTGGTTGGTTTTTTTTTTTCCTAAGCCAAGTCAAGGCATAGTAGAAATGTGCAAAATATTTGCTTCTATGACTGTAAATACTAAATCTTGGCCTCTGGCTTTTGCAAACTGAACTGTGGGTTTGCGGTTTGGTGCATTTGCAAACCTCAGGCCATGCTAGGAAAAATCCAGCAAACATGGGCTGAGATTCTTGGCATTGCTGGGAAGTCATCAGATCTCCCTCATCTCAGCTGGCCTCCTTCCTTCCTCCCTCACAAAGCCTGAGTAAGTTATATATGCATGGGAGCTGCAGAAAGTGAAGGGAAGGTTTAAATGTAAGGAAGCTTTTATCTGGGAGCCAATGGCTGAATTTGAGAACAAATGGAATTTGAGACTGTACACTCATGTTCCTCTACAACAAGGGTCAAAATCCTAGTGAAACAAACAAACAAAAAACCCCCAAAAAACCAAAAAAAGCCCCCAAACAAACCAAACATAAAACCCCCCCCACAACTGATTTTTGCATAAATACTAATACTAAAATATTTCTTTTTTACTTTAACAGCTTGTGTCACCCAGATGGAGCCAAGTGGCAGACTGCAGCCTTCACCTGCCAAAAGGAATAGTCCCCATCTCAGAAAGGCATGTCTCATGCAAAGCATCTCATCAGCTCCTCTAACATGTGCTTCTTCCCACTGACAGGGATGTAAAACGTTACAAATTGGGGACCACATGGAGGTGAGGAGACAGTTGCAGCCTCAGTGCTCCAGGTAATAAAGAGTGGGTGTGTTGTCAGTAGAGAAGTCCCTGTATCACTCTTACCTGTGCTGATATATAAATACATAAGTAAATACAGATAAATTCAGCATAAAAATTGGAGGGGGGGGATGACTAACCTGTTTCCTGAAATTCCTCTCGTTTGTCTACTTGAGCAAACTGTGACAGCTGGTAAAAGCAATCTCCTGAAAAAATTGTGTTTTCCTGCTTAGATAGAGTATGAACAGGAGTATGGGAGTACAAACCTATTATATTTTCACATATGTAAGTTAAAATAGCCCTTTAAAAGTACAAAAATAATTCTATAATAATTCAAGTCCTCAAATAATTCATACCTTCAGATAGCTAACACAAATTCAGAAAAAGAAGCAAAGGGGAAAATATAGAGGGGAAAATAAAAACATAGAAGATCATGAAGGGAAAAGAAACAAATGTGAGAAATCAAAGATAGAGAAGAGGTCTTGAGAAATAAGGGGTGCTGAGATAAAGCTCTTCCCATTGTCCACATCCAGAAGAATGTGGCTAAATCAGAAGACTCCTATAGCTAATAAAAGTGTTGGATGCATGAAAATACCTGCATCCTTATGAGGCTTTGAGCAACCTGGGCTAATGGGAGGTGTCCCTGCCCATGGCAGGGGGGTTGGAACTTGATGATCTTTAAGGTCCTTTCCAACCCAAACCATTCTGTGATTCTATGATCTTCCCATGTCAGCGAGATTCGTTTGGCTCTGTTATTACTGTTTGTGAAGCAAACATGACCATAAAAAGGGAAAAGTTTATTTTTTTTCATTTCTTTTATTTCCACCCAAAGTAACTTTATTCATTATACATTTCACCACATGCCAGCAGCCTTGCTTCCAACATTTTGACTTTGGCGAGAAGCAGCCTAAGTCAATAAAAAAGAACTCCAAGTGTCATGTACAATAAAGACTTGGGTACAGTTTTCCAAATGACTGTAAAGTAAAATTTGCTGAAAAACAGGCAAACAACTCCTATCTAGAAATCGAGTCTCTGCTTGTAAAAGTCAGAGGTTAAATTCTTTTTTAAAAAAAAGGTCTCACATGCATCTCTCAGGCATGTCCTATCCTTGTTCAAATATTTGAGAGGTGGGCAGTAACTGGGATAGGCAAAAACATTTCTACAGACATATGTTAGAAATCTACAACACAAAATTAAATTACTTTGCTCTTTTAAATGACATTTCTAATTTTCACTTGTTAAGTATTGTGATCTATAATGCAACTTTTTAAAGGGAAAAAAGGAAAAGTACAATAACAGCAACAAGAAACACATCCCAGTGTGTATTTATTTTACTTTGTAATTCAAGTCAGTCCAATTGTGCTGCAGGGCACTTAGTTTATGCAATGCTGAAGTTTGAAAACAACACCTAGAATTATTTCTGGATCATATTTTGTGAGATACATGACACAGGAATGATTGATTTATTTGCATGTTTGGGGTTTTATATTTTGCTCGGCTTGTGCCTAAATTCTGATGCAGTCAGGCTTTAAAAAATCATATTCAGATCTAAGCAAGAGAAACACCTTTCTCTAACTTCCATTTTCTAATGTGAAGAATACATTTTAAAAGTAAGCATTGACTTTTATATGGTCAAAATACAAGTTTCTCTATTGACTTCCTGGGTCAAAGGAAAGGATCTGCAAATGCTTTCCTAGCTGCCCAATGCACATCCGTAAACGGCTGCTTTTCTCGGGCAATGGCAGCTTTCACTGTGTGAAGTACCAATCTTCAGAGAGATGGAGCTCACCACTTAATATTTAGTGGCCAGCTTAATGGATATGCTTAATTATATAGCTTCTGCTCCGAAATAATGATGTATTAGGACGTTCTCATACTATTTTCCTATGCTGGGATCTGGGAACAAACCTCCACCATCTATCCCAGGAGCCTGGCAAATATTGGCCACATTGTAGAGCTGGGAATTTGATGAATGCCTGAACTCAGTAGTCTTCCTGCCATGTCCTGATGCAACTAATAGCACGGTTTGGTGTGACCTTTCAGATGTGCCCTACCAGGGCTAACTGTGGTGCTGGCTGGTGGCAGTCATGCTCCTGACTCCCTTCCTGTGGAAGTCAAATACTTCCACAACCATTGACTCTTTGTCCCTTTCCTAGTTAAGCTTCAGTTTAGGGTTAATTCACAATCAAATGGGATCTACCCTTCAGGACTGATTTTTGCTCTACTGTGGTTGAATATCTCCAAGGGCTGGCATGCTTATTGTTGGGTTGGTTTTTTCCCACAGTAAGACAGAGAAGATGTTTCCATAGTGTCATTTCTCTAGATCAGATTTGACTTCACTAATTGGATAACTGAGGATACACGTCTGGATACAGGCAACGGAATTAAGAGGTGTTACATTAAGGATTCTGCTTTAATAGAAGGAAAAAGGGAGAAATACCACAGAATGGGACAAAGAATATTATAAGAAAACACCAGCCCTAGTCATGAAAGATCTCCTGTAGTATTTATTTACATAATGAACATGTCCCAGAATTTGCAGTAGGGTGCAATGGTTTTCCAGTTGTGGTTTAAAATTCTGGCAATCTGTTGCTTCCCACCTGCATAAGTGCAGGTTACCTGATGTGGAAATTTAAGAGCTAATGCATACTTCCATCATTCCTTTCCTGTAAAATACAGTTTGTGGAACCTCCTGAATGGTTAGGGAGAAGCCTGCCTATGGACATTAGCTTTCACCTCCTGTAAGCCAAAGAAGCTGAAATATGCGGAGTAAGCTCTAATCCAAGAAACAGAGCTACCAAAATGTGTCATTTAAAAAAATCCATACTCTCAATCCAGTCCATCCAGATGGTGGTCCTGCAGCTCTTTGTCAATGGCAAAATATTTAATTTATCTTTCCAACTCTTGTATTAGTGTGTTCTATGGAATCACTGGAAAGAAAGAAATGCCTTTTAAACTACTCTGGAAGGTATGGGTATGAAACAGACTTTTGTAAATAATTAAATCTTTGAAATCAGACCTTCATTTTGGCCATAACACCAATATAAGAAATGGCCACTTAAGAGCTAGGCTTTTGACACCATCATAAATAAATTCCTCACCACGTCTGAGGAAGTCTACTGAGTTGCAGACAGAGCTAGAAAAAATATGGAATCTAGCCCTGCTCGCACCTTGGTAATTTTATACCAATCTATCCAGTGGCAGAATGATTGATGTCATTTGTTTTTGACTCATGCCTTTTTAGCTCCAGGAATAACAAAATAGAAATGCTTCTATGTTTTAAAGAGATTTGTTTGGTTATGCTATCAATCAGCGTTTTTTCCCTAATGGCAAAAGAAATGTCAGCATTAAAAATAATTACAAGTGTAAAAGAAATCCGTGACCTAAATTAGAGGATGCACTATGTTATCTACAGAAGGAAGAACTGGGTGTGGCATGTACTGTGCTCAAGGCTAACTAAATTCCTTCACTTTAGATAGTTTGGCATTAATTACCTGTAATTATTTTTGTCCTTTCATTGAGATTTATGTTGGTCTGAATCATCCTTTAAGACCTAATTAAATCAGCTATTTCCTTTTCTCTTAGGCCTGTTCAATGCTGAGTTTGTTCTCATTTTTTCATATTTGGATATTAATCTTTTAAATGCTTGTGAAAATCTCTGGAGAAGAGGGCACGGAACAAAGTAAAGTGAATGAATGTACTTCACTGATTTCTGGGAGATTTTATGCACTCAAGTGACTATATTTTCCAAATAATTAAGAGATCTTGTTTGATGCCTTTTGAAAATCTGGTTCTGGGTTGGCTATGATACTGTCCCACTGCTTTCGTGGAAAGCTTCCCCAGGAACTGACGCTGTGGTCATAGCTCTTGCCATGCACCTTCCTCACTCAGTCTGCGAATGATGTGACTCTTCATGGCTCCAAGTACCGAGATTTAGGTCTAAAAAGAGAAGCCTGGGCTTACAGCTGCATAGTATCCTCAGTTCAGTCCTAATGTCAGAGCAAAAGTGATGGCTCTTGTAATTGCAGGATTAATGCTGATTATTAGTTGTTGTGGTTGTAAAGGGAATTTTGACTATACAACAAAGGATCCTCTCTTTCTTTCTGTTTTTTTTTTTTTAAATATATGTGTGTATGTATATACAGAAAAATACATTTTAAATTAACTCCTATGCTTCACATTTAATAATGACAGAAGACTTGCTCTCTGTGAATTCCTTTTGTACCTCTGTTCTCAAGCTGCCATATATTTATTCCCTTCCTCTGACAATGAATCTGTAGAAACTCCATTAAAAACTGAAGGAGTTGCACCTGTGTAAAACTGGTTTCAACATTGCACCTACTGTGTAGTTGGAAGTGAAATGTACACATTTTCAGAATCCCACAGAACCCAAATATTTGCTTTAAATGGATGTGAGCGAGGTCATGGCACCATCTGAGATCCTAGGCTGACTTCATCACTGCTCTTTTTAATTCCAATTATATAATCCATGAAAATTAGGAAGCAACAAGAACTCCTTAAGCCAAAAGCAGAGACAAAGACTTTGTAAAACAAGAGCAAACACTTATGTCTGGAATCCAGAACTTGGTCTTATTAAAAAGGACACCAGGGGCACATGAAGACAGAAAATGGTAATGGTAAAAGGTTCTCAGTATGCAGGAATGTGAGAGTACCAGTAATTGTCTTCTAAATTAAAGTCCTCTTCATAATCATGAAATGCTTTAGTAATTTGAAGGCACTTTCCTCAAACTTTTTAATTTGCTCTTAAGTTGAAGCACCTCTTTCACCAGAACTGTATCTTGTACACTAATTACTGATCCTGGCTGACAGCTTCAGTGTGCCTCATTCCCCTCTAATTGTGTCTACTACCATACAACCAAACCCTTTTCCATCCCTGTTCTATGCATATGCAAAGTGTGTTTTAATTCTAAGCAGCCCCTCAGCATATACAATTTTAGTTCTGAATTCTACCCAAAGGAACGAGGGGATGTGCTCTGCGGAGCTGAGCAAAGGCATGGCTAAACACGAATCCTCTGGTGCTGCTGCAGCACCATCAGACACATGGAATCCAGCAGAAATAGATATATGGTTTTTTCATGCAAGCAGTGGAGCAAAAGTTGATATTGAAAAGAAAAAAACATAATCCCACAATAGTGATTTCTGGAAGAAAGCAAGTAGTCTTCAATGTAAATACATTTTCAATTCTGATATCTGGCTTATATATGTAAATATTATCTAGGGAGAGCTTAAAACATTTAATGGTACTTTCTGATAGTTGTCCCAGCTAATATCTAAGGAGAGGCAAAGTGAATTTTAGAATCGTATGCTGCATTTTTTTTAATAAAGGTTTTCACAGAAGTATTTTTTTTACAGTATGAAAATACATTATTAATTTTCTTAATTGCCTGAAATGTTGTCTGTTAAAGTAATCAGGGAGTCAATTGTTTTGTCTGGAAGTCAATGTAATGCAGCCAAACCACCTGATTCTAGAGGTAAATAACAAAATTCAATTCAAAGAGCAATGGCTTGTGTCACATAAAATCATATTCACATAAGAATGAATAAGAGGGTTTATGCTGCTCACGTATTTTGCATTATTAGAAACTACCTGACTGTGTACCGGAAGGGAGTGTGGATTTACAGAGGGTGATAAGAAAACCTCTGCTCTAACATCTAACATCAATCCCCCGTATACTCTAAAGTCTGAACTTGTTCCAAATTTCCAGTCCTGTTTAATTTGTCTCTTGCTGCTCAGTAGATGAGAGTTATCGTGGGGTAATTCCACAGGGATCACTGCAGTTACACCAGGGATCACTTTCTCCTGTTAAGCTTCAGCATTGTCGGCTGCCAGACACAGGATATTAATGCAGGGGGGCACACTACAGACCAGAGACATCATCTTGTCTCCAGCACATGTTTGTTGCTGGCAAGCTGCAGTACAGCCCTGAACTATGCCTATTTCATGCATACAAATGGCACAGTCAATGTTGATAAGGGCATAGGAAATAGTACATTTTTTACTAGAGCTATCCTCCTAAATTCCTTCTGTTTTCTTTAAAAAAAATAAAAATGCATTAGAGTTGTTTTTCAGTGGTAGCTAACAGTGCACCTCACGTCAAATACAAAGAGGTGAGAGCTCCGTGTTGTGAGACAAAACCAGAACTGACGGAAATCAATATCCAGCACATCAACATCTGTTTACATCAGCTGAGAATAGAGAGCAACACTGCAAACTGAACAGTGCCTCCTGAATACGAAATGAGTCTTCTGCAGATCTTGGGTCTGGGAGGAATACATAGCTGGTTTTCCAGTGTTAACCCTAGCTGCTGCGTTTATTCTTCTCAGCAGATTGGATTGACTGTGAAAGGAGGGTGAGCTCAGCCCCCTCATAGAATCTTCTTACACAATTTCTTGTATAAATGCCAACATATAATTTTATTGGTAATTATTGTTTAGGAGCATTTTACTTAAGGAAACTGTAATTAGTGCTATAATGGTTAGAATAAGGTTTGAAGGCTTTTATTCACAGCTAGTAACTGATGATCAGTGCAAACTCTAGAAGTCACAGGGATCTGAAGCATGAATAGATCCATTTTTACTTGTGTATGTCCAAACAAGGAAAAAAAACACATTATAATTCATGCTTGGACACTGATGGAAGAAGGAGTGGAGGGAGGGAATTGTAAATATACCTCAGTAAAGTGTCCCACCATTTGATTGCCTAGAGGACCAACAAAAGCTTCTTCACATCCAGTGAAGTCTTCCTGTATTTGTCTCAGATCCTGAGCTACATGAGGGACCATCTTCCAAAACAAGGTGTGTAGATCCACAGTTTTGTCACTCATTAGAAATGTTCCTTTTCCTGTGCCTACTTTCCGTATTTTAAAAGGTGCACTTATGTTATTATCTTTGAATGCTTTATCAGCTAGACATCAAAAAAATCTCCTTTCCAATGAGATATTGGAGACATAAGATGTGATCCATTGCACCAACTTTCAATTAGCTTAGAGTTAAGTTAAACCAGCCAAAGCCTATGTGAGTCCCTTAGCTTCTCTGCGTAACAGATAGAAGAGCAAAGCCACCTCCAGAGGGAGATTCTTCTCCATTTATCTTGCACTCTGTGACTGCAATCACTAGGTTATTTTGGAGGCCTGCCTATAATATATCAAAAATGAGATTCTAGTCCAAAAGTAATTTTGATGAAGACAAGTGGAAATATTAGGGGAAAATGGTAAGCAACAGAGTTGAGGGCAAGGGCTAGGGGGGGAGGCTTACTAAACACAGCTCCAAAGCTCAGACGATGGTTGGGGTTAATTTTTTTTTTTACCCAGATACCCTCACAAGACATAAGCTATTTATTTCACCCTATTGGAAGGATACTGAACATGTGTATTGTGGGTTCACATTAACAAGACTAGTAACTGCTTTTGAAGACAAAGTTATTGAAAAAGATTTTTTACGTTCCTTCCTACATGCCAACACATGCATTGAAGGATTTGGGTTTTGTTTTTCCTGCAACAAGCGAAGACATCACTAAAGAAAGTAAGTAATTTCTTCTGTATTGGGATTTAGTAGTTTTTCCTTACAAACAAAGCAAGCTGAACCTGGGTCTTGGGTGGGTGAAAAGCTCCTGTAAAAAAGACGTTCACAAAGATATAGGACTGGCTCAGGGATTTATCGATTTTATCATCCTGTTCCTGCAGAAGCATACCAGCTGCTTCAGAGAAAAGTACAGGAAGCCTTACAGAAGGCAATTATGAAATAATTTGCTGACAGGAAAAAACTCTTACTAGCCCTCATTAATTAGAGGTTATCTTATGTCCTAGAAGCATGAAGACTTACATCCTTTCCAAAAAGATTGTCATGCTATTTATCACTTTTCATCTTTACTAGCTTTCAAACTGCATCTTAAAAAACATATTTTTTGGTTCAGCTTTCAAGACTTAATGGCATAAAATGAACAGTGTTTATTTACAAGGAAGACAAACTCTTTTGTATAAATCATCCCAAATTCCTCATTATATCACAAATTATTGCTAAGGATAACAAAATTGAGTCATCTGGCACCAAAAAATAAGCCGAGCTTTGAGGATTTCCCTCATAAATTCAGCAGAACATAATCACATTTTGTAACAATGAATTATAACAAACAAGATGAATTTTCCTGCTTTAAAAATCTGCTATTAATTATTAACTGGATCAAACTTCTCTCCGCTTATTTGACCTTATGACAAATGTGTTTAGGAAATTTCCTTCTCTGTATTTATGCCTGTCCCTCTCTGGTGTATGATGCTAGGGCACACACTCAGGCTTATGTTTGACAAGCAAAAATATAACCTAGATGATTGTAGCCCTGAAGCTGGAGACTGCAGACATGTAACAGTGGCAAGAAACACCCACCCAGAGTCCCTTACAACGTTTGAATATAACCATATGTTACCCTAGGCAATCAAAACTGCCTTGCTGTTTCCCCTAATGTTAGACACTACTAACACTTCTACTGTTTTTACAACTGTTCTTTAAAGTAGCACTGTAGTGTATGACCCTGATCGTGGTACAGCCCAAGAATCACGCCATGCAGCTGGCTTTCAGCCACCAGCACTCCCAGTTCAATTTGGCACCTGCCTTTGGCCACCTTGCTTTCAGGTAAAGGGGTTTTGGGTGAGGGAAGGGGCCTGAAGGCTGACTGTGCTCCTCTTCATCTCCCTTCATCTCCCCCTCTTTCCGAGTAGGTTGTGTTTCAGTAGTTTTATTCTCAGTGGTGGTGGTGATACTCAATATTGGCGCTTTGAAACCTGTCAGGCTGTCTGTGGCTCAAGTCAAAGAACTGTTTTATATTGCTTGTCATGTGTGTTGACGGATGCCCTTTCAAAGCATATAAATATTGCCTTTGTTTTTGTGACAGACACCATCCTGCCCACACCTCTCAATGCTCCTGGTGTGGTTTCTATGATTTTCTAATTCTGCTGGAACTTTCTGCCACATCTGTTACTAAACAGAAAACCAAGAGGAAATCAGCCTTCACCTGTCAACTGCCATGTGCATATGATGTACCTTTTTCTATCACTTTCCATTTAGTGTCTTTCATAATTTCAAGCGCTTTTTCACATTTACTTCTTTTCTATCTGCTCCTTTGGGAAGTGCCATTTTCCTTTTTAACTGCAGCGCCTTTGCTTCTCGTGTTTACTGCATCAACCCTACGCACAATGCTGGCTCCTGTTTGTCCTTGGGAAGCGCATTGTTTGGCCTCAGGAAGAGGTCTCCCCATCTGTGTTTCAGTGGTTGCCTTCCTATGAGAAGAGCTACTTTTGGCATCCACCACTGCTTACCAGCCCAGCTCTGCAGCACTGTCTTTTGTGCAACAGCTGCTTGGCTCACAGTGCTCAACCTTTTTCTCCACCCTACTGACCTAGGGCTACAAAACAGCTCTGACTTGCAAAAAACCAGATGGATGGACTAGAGAGATGGGAGCTTTTTTTCTTTAATGACCCCAAAGACCCAGAATACAAGCAGATTTGGCAGAAATTGTGTATTCTACAGTAAGAAAAATCCCTCAATGCATAGACAGGGAACAAGAAATCGTGCACTCAACACAACGGTTGCGCAACAGTTGTTCCACATCACTCAGCTTAGACTTACATACTCCCCAAAACTTCCCAGTGTAAATAAACTATAAGTCTATACTAGTTATGAGCATGAAAACACACAGCACTTAAAAACAGTCAGTGCAACTACCATAAATACACACAGAATTAAGCAACTGCACATGATGAGAGGCCAGCTGTTAATGGGGAAGACTGATATTGCTTGAAGCTATGAATCATTCAGATCTGATTCTTCTCAAACTTACATCAGATTGTTATTATTATTATTACCAGAATGCAATGAAGTAATTTCTAATTTAATCTGTGAAAGGTTATTTTTATATATCTAAAAGTACCTGAAGAAATCTTGCTGCACAGAACTTGATTGACCATCAACTTCCGTAGAACCAAAAGTTCACCTACAGGATTTTCTTTCTTCATCTGGCCTCCACCACAGTCCAAGGCTTAACAAACCACAGAGAAGTATACAGAAATATACAGAGAAAATACAGAGTGGCTCAGAAAATAGCCACTTTAATTCCAGCATCTCTAAGGAGTCAGTTTCATGGGAATTTGGAACCTTGAAGTTACTGGGGACAGAGAGTTTGGCAGGCACAACCCTTAAACTACTCACAGCAGCATTGGACTACTTTTGTAGAAACTCTTATTTTTGGAGGTTTTTCGAAAGTGTGTCTTCATAGCAAATGCGCTGCTAGGTACTTTCCAGTGGAATCTTTATCTTCATGACCTGACTTGGAAAACATTTCTTAGACGCAGTGTTGGTTCTGCCTGGCTCATTTTGGTTTCCATGAAACACAAATTGCTCATGGCTGGCCCAGGGTAATTCAGCTTCTCATCTGGTGTTAGATGCTGGCAGCCTGCTGGCTCTCTGTCCTCCTATCTGGCCACACAACTACTTATCTGCATAAGTATAAAACTCTCTGACCCTTTCTCCATTGTTCAATTTTCTGCATACATAGCCCATGGTTGTTATGCTTTACACATTACATTAGGATAATGCACATTATCTGTGTGTTGTTCCAGCTCTGCTCCTTTCTTTGTTGTTTTCTCTCTGGATGAAACCTGCACCTCTTTAAATACATTCAGCTAAATGCACATAACATCAAGATTTCTTTGTTTTCTCCGGTAGTTAGGGTATCTGGTATAATTCTTTATATACCTATCCCCTAGTTACATGGTTTAACAGTGTCATTGAGGCACTGTTTTTGTGAGGGCACAAAAAGGACTTTTTATTATTTTAGCAATCCTTTCAGTGCTTACTTTCATCTGACCTTCATCAGCTTCCATACAGAAAGTTTACTCCTGCGTAGTTAAATACACAAACATGAACCCACACACTTATCTCTGTGTTCATACACATCCACAAATAAACATTTCCAAACATATCTGGGTGGTGGTGAACTGCTGTCTTTGAGAAACAGGCGTATGGACAATGTGGACCTCCACATGACCATCAGAGGAAACGGGAGCTGGCAAAAGCAATGACACTGAGCATCATTGGACGTGGGCACTTGGCACCAGAAACTGTCATGAGGAAGACAGCAATCTACTGTTGAGAGAATTTGAATGGTAATGTTATAGGTCTGCCTGTGGATCCTACTCATGACCATATTCCTTAGTTTTTGATGTACACAGCAGAAAGATGTACTTCTAAGAATTAATTTTTGTTTAAGTAAATAAGCAATTTGTATTTCTGGTACCACCACATGGATGGCATTTCTTATTTTGAAATGAAAGATGCCTCAGAGAACAATGACTGGGATGTTCCAGTATTTATAATTTTAACACGTTAATTATAACATTTTAATTTTAACATTTTACAAATGTAAAACTTATCTGCAGCAGGGCTTGTTTCATTTTTTAACATGTTG
Source organism: Pterocles gutturalis (assembly GCF_000699245.1). Lineage (NCBI taxonomy): Eukaryota > Metazoa > Chordata > Aves > Pterocliformes > Pteroclidae > Pterocles > Pterocles gutturalis. The sequence continues at coordinate 50,679 of NW_010128156.1, forward strand.
TTAACTTAGTGCACAAAAATAGATAAACTGAAACGCTTGGGATCTGTCTTTTGTAGATACTTCACTCCCAAGACTGTGAGCTGCTAGATACTGAGCACCACTAAAGATCTCGCAGTAGCATTTAGCAGTGATGTGAAGTGCTAGAGCCTGGAAAAGAGTTTCTTGGGGCCTTCCCAGTACCTTGAAGAAGCACTGTCTGGCAGGAACTCAGAAGTGAAAAGGGATTTTCTGACCTTCCAACCAACTTGTGTCTGTGGGCGCAGGTTCACTGATGGAATATGGTCCTCCAAGGTATTTATGCACCTAAGTCTCCTTGATATTAAGCATTAAAGGGCTCAGATCACTACTTCTATCTAGTCATAACGTCACGATTTTGTATATCCAGGTTTCTGCCTTCAAACATGTAGAAAGATAATTATAGAATCATAGAATAAGCACTCTCTAATGCTCTACTTTTTTAAGATAATAATCTGACTATTTTTTCCTGACGGATTTTTGAAAGGCAGTGTCAGACACCAGGCTTTTTTGGAAGCAGAGTAATGTATCGGCGTGTGTGAGATGTAGTCTGGGAACATTTCCCTCCTGGAAGCCTGATGGGGTGAGGGGGGAGCACATACCATTGGGGACCCGGTGGAGCGGACAACGTGCCAGGCTGCTTGGCAGGGTCAGGGCTGAGGCAATTCTGGGTTTGCAGCAGGGCTCAAAACCAGGGGAAACTTTAAAGCAAGAAAGTGGCAGCTGCATACAGTGGAGAGACCTCTGCGGTGAGGCAATAAGTGATTGGTGATTTCCATGATCTCACCTTTTGACTTAGCTGCCCCATTTAGCCTCTGTGGCTGTTTACATGGAGCCAGCCCTTGGAAACCTGCTCAATGCGAGTCGAGAAATGTGTGCCCTGAATAACAGGCCTTTCACGGCTTTTTTTTAGTTCTTTTGGGGCTCTCGCGGAACTTCCTCTCCTCTGTTTTATCCAGTGGACTATACCTGCAAGAGGGTATTGGTAAAGCCACCAACCTCAACATCCAAAAAGGGAAGGATGTTTACACCTCCCCAGCTCATGCCATGGTTTTAAGAGGTGCCACTTTACTGACTACAGACAAAGGCTTGCTCCTTAGGAGGAGTTTCCCTAAGCAGTGAACAAGATGATCTTTTTTTTTCTATTATTTTTGCTAATACTTGCCAGTACATATTTTGAATGCTTAAAATGTTGGTGGAAAAACTCTGAATCTAGATTTGTCAAATTTGACAGAGGTGCACTTACCAAATTCACTGCAGGGAATGGTTGCCTTAGATATTCAAAGTCTGGACCCTCAAAACTCAAGTAAGATTTGCAGTTTTTTAATTTTTCTGGCTATTTGGGTTTCTGCCAGTGGAGTTTTCAAAGCACCTACATCCCTGCCTCTGCCCATATAGAAACTGACTCTTAACATCATTGAGAAGGCTGGTACCTGTCTCAGCCTTAAGCCATAGTAGGCTTCAGACTACTAGTAGGCTTCAGACTGACTGCCTGTCAGTCCCTGCTCAAAACCTATCCATTGTTACAGAAGAAAAAAAAAAAAAAAAAAAAAAAAAAAAAAAAGCAGCTCCCAGCTCCCTTTCATGTGCAATCAGATATAAAAACAGGCCAGTGGAAAGCAGGGTGTCACACTGTCATTTGAAGTTAAAATGGTGGCACTGTCCTCAGGAAGTAATGGCTCGAGTCCCTATATAACACAAAACCAAAGAAATAATAACAATAACAAACCCAGGACACCCGGATTCCAGAGCAGCACTTTAAAACTTCTATTTAAGTCATTGCCCATAGGCCACTGATGAAAGTACTTACCTGTAATGTAAAACCCCAGGAATATTTCTTTGGTTTGGTTGAGGTGACTCAACCCTTACCTCCCACAGACATGCTCTAACCCTAACCTCTAAAATGTATGGTTTTCTGAGGTGGGGAATTTCTCATGTTAAAAGTATTTCACTCTGCATGAACCAACTAAATAATCTTTGGGCAACTGAGAGTATTTGAAAATTATGCTTTCCCCTATGTTTAAGGATATTAATCTTCCTCAGAGGGGGTTGGCTGTCCCGCACAGCATAGACCAGCAGGTACACTGCAGGTGTTGCCAGCAGAGGGAGGTGATGAAAGAGGCTTTTCTATTTCTTGAGCAAATATTTGGACCATAACCCCTATACTGGGCTTTTCAGTTGGTTGGTTACAAAAGTCTGCTTGGAGAAAAGTTGAGAGTAAAGCAAGCTGCCCCAGCCAGCCTGTGCAAACAAGGGTTTGCTCTGGCTTCAGCCAGCTGCGGAGGACCAGACCCCAGTCCTCCTGCTGTATGATGCTGCTCTCCAGCCCTCAGTCCCAAGTGAATGCGATCGTAACGTTAAAGGTTGACCTAAAAATCAGATGTTGAAATGAGGACCTTGAGTCTTCTCAAGAACATTTGTGCTAAGCCTACCAACCTGCCCGATAATACTTGCCAAAGTATTTTGACCAGCTCAGCTCTTTGATTTCCTATTTTCCTCAAGGCTTTTAAACCATCTCCGTTCCTAAAGCCCTGTGGGAACCCTACGATATCACTGCCCTGGGCAGGGCTGCTAAGGGCAGAGCTACTCTAAAGGTTCTCTTTTGAACATGACTCTTCTGGCCCAAGCTCATACATACAGTTGCCCACACATTTGCTAATGTGAACAGATGCTTTGGGGATATCTTTGAGAGGAAGGTCAGTTCTGTATTTCAAAAGTTCACAAGTCAAGCTGCACTGAAAGGCCTCTTTAACCTCAACCTTAAGCATCCTCAGCATATCATCAGGAAGATTAGCAAGGCCTTTAGCACCCCACTGCATTTCCTTATGTGTGCAAAGGCCTGGCAGATCAAAGGAAATGTTACTTCAAATAGCTTTTGACTTATCTTGTTCTTACCCTAACACCACTGACCTCTCAATCATCATATTTTCTTCCAGTAGGAATTGCTTTCAAGGACAAGAGTTTATCCTCAAAGATCCTTATTTTGACCTTTCCAGCTTTCCCAATATTCCCCACTAAAATGTGTCATTAAAAGGAATGACAAGCCAAATACTTGGTCAATGTGTTCAAAATCAGAAAATACTTGCAAGTCATAATTACTGTTTGGTTTTGCTAATGAAGTCATTAAGAATATGAGTAAAGTAATGTTCATTGTTTATAAATTTCTCTCGTACTTGGCAAAAACTCTTCACAAACACTGAGGTCAATGATATTTGACCTTCTTTGGCATTTTCCAACTAAGATGTGAATAACTAAAGAAGGCTAAAAGGTTAGTCCCTGTTCTGTGGTTGCATCCGTATGTGGGTGTGTATGGACCTTTACACCCACGCGGAGACCTGGAGACGTCAGCTAAGTGTTTTCCAGCTGCAAGGCCCACCCACACGGACTGATTGCAGGCATAGGTGCCCGATTCATGAGCGTGATGTTTGTAAAACCATATTATTCATCAGCTTAGGGTATTAATCATTTTACTCTATATTTAAATTTCCTTTGGGGGCTTGTTAATTATTCTGTAGGTGTGTTTTAACATGTTTTAATATGAAATTCACTTTAATTTAATCAGGCCTAAAATATTTCTGGGTTTATTGCTTACACTTAAAGCTGAATTGAGATATATATGCAATAACCAAGGAACGTGTTTTTGTAAATAAGATATTTGACCTTTTCAAAAGGCTTTTTTTCAAAATTACAGCGCTGGCAATTCCTGCATAAATGACTCATTTGAAGAATTAAAAGTCAGGTACATAATTGCTATTCCAACATATCTATTTCAGCTGAGCGTCAGCTGCCGTTTCCATTGTAAGGCTCATTTTCATGGTTATATAACTTGATATTTTCAATTATGTGGGGCTTAAACTTTACTCAGTACTCTTAACTTGACAAATAAGCATGGCAATTCAAAGCTAAACCACTAAGTAGTCAGGGCTGGTTCAAAAAGTGTCATTTAACAGTAAAAGGGTAAGATTTGTGTTCTAAGGTTTTCGTACAGATGGTGTAAAGGAACATAACGAAATTATATTTTAGATCAGTTCAGTTTGAATTGAATGGCTGTGACAATTTAACAGTATTTTAAATGAAGTATTTTGTTACTTCCATTCTTTTTTTTTTTTTTTAATTAACTTTCAAACACTGCACCAATTCAACAGCTGCAATATGTATCATCTACCAGATACCATCAATCTCTTGTCCTTAGACAGACAGGGTATGTAAACAGTCTAATACTAATTGGCTGCAATTAAAATCGGTATCAGGCAAAGAAAACATACAGTTTTAATGCAGTGGTCCAGAATCTTTTGAGTCAGAACCAGAGTTATTTTAAAAAATTGTGAGCAATGGAATTCTAAATTCTCATTTAACTCAATGATAGCTGTCTTTTAACCCCGACTTTAACAGACAGAGAAATGGACCCTTCATACTCTGCTGTCATGTAGATGTTAAATTTGTCAAAACACCAGTGACATACAAAAGACTGGAAAGAAAATAATTAAACCAATTAAGTATTAAATTAATATTAAACAATTTCCAGCTATTAGAGTCTGTTGGTCTAAGAGTATTTGTGTACAGAAAGGGAAAAATTAGTTGCCACATGAGAATTTTATGTATTTGTCACTGTTGCTCTCAGAGGCACAAGTCAGAAACCAAGTTGACATACCTGTGAGGTCTGTGCATACAAAAGCAGATGAGATGATTATCAGACCATCTGAAGTAGAACCTCTTATTTTTACCACACATGCTAACAGGGAATGTCACACCACTTATCTGTCCTGCTGCTTGCTGTCACATCCTGCATTTGGGACAGGATTCATAATGCAGGAGCTGCAGGCGAGCGGTGGGAGAGCTTAGAAATGTCTTCTGTACATGGGCAGATATATCTGTACAATGTGAGGCAATACCCATCCTCTCACCTTACATGTGTAGTGGTGATAAGCAGGCAAGGGTGGTCCTGTTCTGATGATTAAAGGGATGTGCACTTGTCACAGCCAGGCCAGAAAGTCAGAGAATCACATCATCACTGGTCTAGATCAGTGCCTGAAATTCGTAAAATAAGGTTAAGAAGTATACGACGCATTTATGAAAAATCAATAACACTAGACTGAACACAGCTTTACCCGAAGGATCCTGCCAGGGTTTGATTTTTTTTTTTTTTTTCACTACATTTCCCTCCTTCTTGGCTCAATTCACAAGTGCAGCTTTTTTTTTTTTTTCCCTGAGGGTGCACTCACGAGTGCCTGGGCATGGCAGATGACAGCCCAGCCAAATGTAAAATCATAGACGTCTAAGGTCAAGGTCTTCCTAGCATAATCCTAAATTTTTCACCTGTTCACTGGGTGTATATTTGTAGTCTGCTGGCATCACTTTGGTTGCAGGTAAGAGGCTCTATGATGGAAAACTGGATGAACTTGGCATCATGGTGCTTTCACTTGAATCCAGCATCCATCCCTTTTCAGGTAGGATCTTAACGGTCTGGGATCTCTGCATATTCTGGCAAGTTTTCTGTCTGGGGTGGAAGCAGAGATGATTAGATTCCCTTTATTCATCTTTATTCGGTGCTGTGTTCCCTCCCAACACCTTCATTCACCTTGCTGCTGCAAAGAAAAACCCACTGGGAGCTGCACTGATGTATTTGGGGTGGAGGGGGCAATTTCTGTCCCAGAAGGCTTTTCCCAAGGCTAATCCTACAAAGGCACTGGGACTTTCTCCAACAGCTGTGATGCGGAGCGGCGAAGGAGCGTGCGACACTGGCATGGACCTGACAAACCTTATTCTGCACTGGAGGGTAAAGAGCCGTGTGGTAGGCTCCAGTCATATATCATTAGCATCCATAAAACTCATTTCCTGCCAGGAACAGCCACTGAGCACTGAAAAATCATAATTTCACAGTAGATTGCCATGCGAGTTGAAATAAATCCCCGAGGCAGTGCACTACACGCTCTGTCCTGGAGCGCGGCATGCAACTCGCAGGAAGCCCTCTGAGGGAGATACTGAACATTCTGCCTTTAATGGTCCTTTTTATATAGATAAATGCTTCTATATACATACATATATATGTAAATGTGTTTACATGAGAAATAGAGAAATACCCTGGGAAATATAATTCCCTACAAATGATAGCTGTTATTAGAAAGAAACATGAGACTCTTCAATCTCTGCACCATCTGTGTTAAAAAGGCAGCTTTAAGGATCTAGCATCACTAAAAGAGCTGTCAGTGTGTTTTTCTTAGTTCTGCTGCCTCCAAACAGAAAATTAGTAAAGGTTCCCTGATACGGAGCAATCAAACATGTTTACCTCAAATGCCCATCAGCTACACACAATCCTGCTTTTGATTCAGTAAAGAGATGACATAAATGTTTTCCTTATCATTTACTGTACAACTTTCCCATGCATTTATTTCTTATAAGAATTTTAAAATATCTAACATAGTCTCGCCCCTGCATTTTTAGCAGCATATTGAGCAGATAAGCCATTTCCTTACTGATCCCTGTATTTTGCTGAGTCAGGTCTTTGCACTTTATTACTGTGAACAGAGCAACAATCCTTCCTAGTAATAAGCATCTGGTTCTTTAAAAACAATTATGAAAGCCTGAAATTTTTAGGTTTTCACTTTTCATTTTTCTGTCAGACTCAGAAAATAAGAAGTACTTTTCCCAAGTAAATCTTTTCTACAAGGCTTCTTTGCTCAGGGAGTTTTGTAAACACAGCTTGTAGAGAGAAGCAGCACGACAGGGCTGAGTTTGGTTAAGACATCAAAAACTATAACGAAATAATTATCAGGGAAGGTGGATGAATTTCAGATGTAAGAGCAAGGAATGCCTTCTGCCTGCACTGAAAGCAGTAACACAAGTTGCTGCTTATTGTAGCCCTGCACAGAACCAAATAGAAGAAAATACACTCAAAATATTCTGGTATTGGAAGGACCAGATTGTGATCCTTACTAATGGACCTGGGCCCAGCCTGTGGTACCGCTGCATACTGCTCTTCTAAACCAGCATTAAATCACACATTCAGAGTCAAAGACCTTTCACTTAGGCAGCTCTCTAGCTGGCAAGATTTGTTTCAACTCTAATGGACCCGGGCCCAGCTAATGTACTGCTGCATACTGCTGGGTACTAATGTACCGCTGCATACTGCTCTTCTAAACCAGCATTAAATCACACATTCAGAGTCAAAGACCTTTCACTTAGGCAGCTCTCTAGCTGGCAAGATTTGTTTCAACTCTATAGATTGTTCACATATTTAAACTGAGTTATAACATTGCAGAGTCGATCCCACCAAACTTGGTGTGTCCTAATTCATCTCTGTGGTGACTGTCTACTTTAAACTGTAGTGAACAGCACAGCTCTGAACATAACTGTCTGAAAGCTGAGGTCGAATACAAAACTTACTTTTTAACATTCCAGTAGTAAGAGCTATGCACTGTTCAATGTATACCAGTCTTTGTCAAAGACACGGTGCTTCTTTTTTTAAATTTCTTTTTAAAAAACCTGATTTTTTGCTTGTACAAGGTGCCTTTTCAATCTACTTCTTCATGATGTAATCTATTAAAATAATATTAAGGGGCAAACCTGGATGCTTGTTTCTTTGGCTATGCAACCTGTAACCAAACCAAGGGCATGCAGATAGATTACCAACGTGACAACAGAGGTGTGAGCTTGTGCTGTAAAAGGGGCAGGTGCATGGCATGACTACAAAGGGAAACCACTCTGTTTGGGAAGCTTGCCACGAACACAACAGCCTAAGCAGCAAGGGCTACAATGAGCTCATATTTATTTTAATATTATTTGCCTCTCTGATCAAACAGTTCCCTGGTTTGTTTTGACCTCAAGTGTTCATTCCAAAAATGGTGCTTATCTGTAAACACCACCTGTGTGGTGGAGAGCATCACGAGCCACCGCTGCCACTGTATTGCTTTCTTATCGTTCATAATGTGAAAATTCAATTGCCCACACAGCCAGCCTGCAGGCTGCCGGGCCATGCAGATGGCAGACACGTGTGTACACAGCGTTTGCATTTTATAGCTCTGATGAGAAGAGTCAACAGAATTAAGGCTTTTCCACCTCTGTCGCTATCTGGTTACAAATTGTATCATTTTAGTAGCTGTTTTATCTCTATGCTTGTAACTTCCAGATGATACTATTTTTAAATATTTGTACTTAATTTTTGGCACTCATAAGCAGCTGGCCCACCCATTGGATTTTCCTGGAGCCAACATTTTCTTGGTGTTATCTAGTGTTTTAATTCATTAGCTTCACTCCCTAGTGAAGGATTAACTTTCATTTTGTCTTATCTGCTATTGTGTTTGTAGTGAAAGTAACTTCTCCAAAGTAATTCCTTATTAGCTTGGTTCGTGTGGGTGGGTGGTAGAGTCAGAGGTTAAAATCGGCTCTCCTCCTCACGCCTGTGGTACCCTAGGGGTGTGCAGTCACCTCACCCTTGTCAAGGTATTTGGATAGACACAGTGATGAGCACCTACATTTCATACCATGCGACTGTGTCTGCTTTGGCTTAGGTATCACTATGCCATGTTTCTAGAGCGAGGGTTTCCACTGGTTCATCATCTGAACATTCAAGTATCTCCAATGACTTGTCTGGGGATATTTAGAACTGGTAAGGACATAACTGGATTACCAGAAAAACAGCTTTTTTCCATCTTTTCCTCGTTCTGAATAGGCAAGGGGTTGAACTTCTGCAAGGACTGAAGAAGGAGAGATATGAAAGTCTTTAGACAGTAGGACATGTAAAGCTCAGCCCTGTTTTCATTTAAGCAGACTGACTCACTAAAGTATTGTCTATCTGTTTTGGCTCTTGATAATAAGTTCCAATAAAATTGCAATTTTAGGCATTAAAAATGAAAGTTTTGTGTGTTTGCTTATTTGTTCAAATACTCATTTAGGTATGACATATCAAATACACAAGAGGGGTCTTTATATTGCTTTCTCTCCAGAGGAGTCACACCGCTCATGTAGACTTGGACAGATGGCAGTTTCCACAGGTTTCCTTACATGAAAACGTAAGGACAATGATAACACTGAAGGTCTGACCATCTCAGTGCACCCTCTGTGACAGCATCCACAGGCAAAGAGCAAGAACAGAACAAGCACAGATGATTTCCTCACTCAAGCTCTCCCTCCTTCTGACCATCCCTGGCTTCAGATATGGTTTGCATGATTTAGTAACCCTCAGTGGATTTCTATTCCATGAACTTGTCTAAATTCCTCTTAAACCAGTGCAAACCTTTAGCATCTATAATATCATCATTTGTGGTTTTATAGATTTTGTCCTTACCCTTGTTGGCTGCCTCTCTTCTGGAAGAATCCTAGTTGATTTGACGGTTTCCCATGTGGGAGCTGAGAATGATTTCCACTTTGTCATTCTTCAAATCATTTCCAGTTACATAAAAAAGAAATATCACAGGTGACCAGAACAGCAGATCATCTAGTGAATTATTCTGTGTTGGGAAATGGAAGATATACAATTATCTTACATGGATATGATCAGTTCATAAAAGTCCTGAAGCAACTTTTTATCTAGCTCCTTTGTGATATAATGATTAGACTATGGGTATTGGACTTTAAATTGCCATTACATGAATGTCTCAGCCATCAGAGGAATGGTACATTTTGTTATGTACAGTGTTTACAGGATTGAGAAAACATAAATTCTGGAAAATTATTTTTTACGATGTAAGTGTTCTAAGGGTTTTCTGGTTATTGGACCCCAAAAAGGGTCTTTCTCAGAGAACAATATCTACTTTTTACTCTAGCTCTGCTAAAATACTGTAAGGAGTACTACCAATATAACTGCATTCAGGAGCAAATGGATTAAACAAAGTATGAATTGGCAGGGCATGTAATGGTTCCCTTGACCACATGCTGTTCTGTAGAGATATGGGTAATCTCACTGCCCAAGTGCTCATTTACACTTCACATGACCATTATTTACACAACTAAATGGTGTTTTGATCACCTTACTGAGGACTTTGTATATCATCATTATACTACCAGGTTTAAAGCTGGGCTGAAAGTTTATTTTAATTGCTAGCTAAATAAATGCCTTTAGATGCGGTCTTACATACTTGCTATTGTGTTCCTCCTTTTTGAAAAGAATAAAAGCAATCTTAAATTAGCACGAGGCTATGAAGAAAGCAAGGGCTGTAAAACTGGTGACACCAGTAACAGCTCCCATCAATGTGCTCTGTTAGAAGTGAGTCTACACAAACTGATGCAGACAGTCATGGTTTGGCCTAGCCAGCCATGAGCCACATCTTCTTTGGAAACAATGTAGATGCACTAATATTGTTTAAAAAAAGTAAATATAGTAAAGAAAATAAAGTCAGGAGGAAGGAAATGTGTACATCCTTGTCAACAACTTTGCATTGCCATAGCACATGCAACACGATAGTTCCAGCATCCACCAGAATAGCATCACATTTGCTGCAGACAGTGCGATCACTCATTTTTATGGGAGAAAACCAGGAGCTTTTCCCTGAGTTCTCATTTTCCTAATCTTATTCCCTGGCTGGTACCAGACTTCACAAACTGGACATTTTTCTCTTAAAGCCATGCATACATTCTGATTCTACCATTTAAACTTAATGGAAAAAAATTTGACCCAACCATGTCAGCACATTTTTACGAGTACAACCCAAGAGTCTCTTATTCAAACTCTTGGTAGCTTATGAGTTTATATGCAGCTTTGGTAAGGGCCTTTAAATAAGTGAATGTATTTTAAAACAGTATTTGTCAGAATTCTATATTATTACTTTTTTCCAATTCTGTTGATTTATATGTAATCTTCTCATTTCCTCCCTCTGGCTTGTAAAAATGATCCTCACTCTTATGTTGCTCATATAGCAAAAACTGGCCAACTTCAGTTCAAATAAGCTATTTGACTGACTCTGTCCTGAGAGTGTCCATATACCAAAAATTCACTCAGTAATTATTTGTGTCTCCTGATTCTTCTTTCCCTCATTTTTCCACTCTAATGAAATCCTTTCTTGACCAGATATGTGCCCTGATTTAAGAGTTTGCTTGTATACTGTGATTGCCCTCGACCTTGTATATGTTTTCTCCTCTTCTATATAACATATAGACAGTCTACACACAGCATGCTAAGAAGGATGCTTATGGTTTGCCTTTCTACAAAATGAACACAAATTACAACTCAAGCCCCTAATTAAGTCCCATAGCATAAAAATGTCCTCAGCTCTCATCTGGAGTGCTTTGCCTTGTGCATTTCCCAGGGATGAGTAAAGACTAAATCTTAAGGAAAAAGAGCTCACCAATTGTTAACACCATTTCTCTGACATGTAAATGCAGACCTACATCACTCAAAGGCTTTTGGGCTTCAAGTAGTCTTCCCACATGTATATCCCTCTAAAAAACCCCCCCCCCCCCAAAAAAAAAAACAACCCTAACAAAAAAAACAAACAAACAAACAAACAAAAAAAAAAATACCTCCACAAAAACCACAAATGGAGCAAGCCCTCTGAGAATTTGCAGGTAGCAAATACAGAGTTCTTGAATTTACTCCAGCGCTAAGAACCACACTGCTAACCCTCATTCAGTTTTCTTGCTTCTTCCAGCATGAGCAATAACAGCCATGGGTCAAACTCATGGTAATATTACACACAGAGTAAAATCAGAGTGGTTACCGCTTCTTTTCTGCTGAAAAAAAAACTCTAAAATGCAGTTCTCTGATTCTTTAGCAGAATTCAAATGGAGGTCTCAATCCCCTAGGAAAGTGTTGCCTATCGTATTGCCCTAAATCTATTGGATAGATTGCATAATCTACTGCATAGATTGAACCTATGAAACTAAGTTGCTGCAACTAACTTAATAAATGTAAATGAACTTGAATATGACATACATGTTATTAATAATCTTCTTCGAATAAATGAGCATTTTCAGGCTAAAATGAAAAATTTGCAGATTTTTTTAAGACCATTTTTTCAAAGCAACTTTTTTACAAAGTTTATCCCCAAAAGTTACAAACTCTTTGAGTGGTAAATTTTTTATTTAAATGTATTTATTTATTTTTGTTAAAAGATTTTTAATTTTGCTGCATTTTTCTAATAGTTATATTTCAAAACGCAAAATTGTTACCAAAGCAGTTCCCAAAAAATAGCAGTGAGTTAGTCAAATAATTGATTTTAAAAATAATTGGGTTTTTTTTTTGTGCAACTCTGCTTAGCAAATTTATTACCATAAATTACATTTATTGTGTCTTCACACATTTCCAGTTCCCTTATGTAGTTGAATACTTTCATTCTGTTTCCTTTCCAGGAGCGGATACCTACAGTCCCCGGAGAGTGTGTGGGCCCCGTAAGTACTCAGTACTCACTGTGTAAATTCTGAGGTCACTATGGCCCCTGCCCCAAAGTGCTCCAAGTGAATAATAGTAAAATATTAAACTGTGGTACCCCAGTGCTGTATTTTTGTGTGTTTCACATGGTCCTAAATTAGTGACTCCATGGGCTGAGATGACTTCCATCAGCTGAGGGACATCTGCCAAGGGGCAGATGACCCCCTGTTCGTTGGACAGTAGTTTGTCACTCACCTATGGGCAATGTCTTCGTCTTTCCATTGAACTCCCGTCTGGGTCCATGGAGAACACAGCTTTGCTCACACAGCTATGAGACACTCTGACTTACAAACTCCTCCTGCAAGATAACCTCGTTCCTAATTGGGTGTGTTGTGGGTTTTTCTTTGGCTGACTACTCAAGTTATCACTTTGCAGCCTGCCTGAAAAAGGGCCTAGAACCTCTTAATGAACACTTTGTCTAGGCTTCCTGTCTCCTCTGTCACCAAATGACTAATTACTAATTTCCAGCTATGAATAATTTACATTACATCCTCCTTCTTAACCCCAAGGGTATTTTCTTAAATTTATGTGCTTTAGATTTCTGCAGACATCTACATGTCCCTGCAAAGGCATCACTGAACACCTGCCTGAAATAAACAGCAGTTTTCCAAACAAGTATTTTAAAATATTTGACATCAGTCACAGAAATTAAGAAATTTATGTCCGAGTGCTCTGCTAAATCTAACGTGTCAGATTGTTCTTTTTTCTTGTACAGGATTCTTTCAAAATATCTGGTTTCCCAAATAGGTAGACAGCTGCACCTCCCCACACACTGGTTCTTAACTAAACCTCTAGTCTTCCCCCAGAATCTCTCTGCAGAGCCTGGATTATGACTATTGCAATAGATGTTCTGGCTGCTACCAGCTGACCTGGTTATTTCATTATGCTTTTTATCACAATCATTTCTAGTGATCTGGGCTGACTACAAATGCCCAAGGGGATGTTTTTTCCCAACATGTAATTATTCTCAGTTTGCCACCTCAATTGCCAGGACTAAACCCCTGGCTGGTCTCTTGATTAGTTAGAATTAGAGCCTGTGGCTCTCTGCTGTTGATCTCTCTTGCCTGCCTGACCTAAATTCCATTGTACACCTGCCATTATTCATTTGCTTAAATCTGGAACAAATTCTGGTACTTGATGTACTGCCAGCCTCAGTTTTTAATTTGGGGAGCCGACTGGGTAAGGTAATTTGTCTTTGCATCAACTTGTGGACTTGCCGCAGAATCACCATGCAATGTGCTTCTGAGTCAACAAAACTCACTGGGACGGAGGACATGTCGGAGGGTGCAGGATTTGCCCAGTGCCACTCACTCCTCATGTGTGCAACAGCACACAACTGCTTCAAACTTGGCTGCTCGTGATGCTGCTCCTACTTTCAGCTGGCACTTCATACACAGGAAAGTCTGGAGGCATAAAATAACGCGCAGAGAGAAGTTGCGGATTAAAAAAAGCACCATGGAACAAATACCTCTGTTAGAAGTCATATTTAAAATAGCCCGGTGTAATTCACAGTAAAAAGTTTTTTGGAGGAATATTCTTATTGGCTCTACGTAGTTGTGCTTAGCTAGAAGGGATTTGTAGCCTCATTACAATTTTTTCTAATACATGATCAATGTTTTGGTCTTACATGTAAATAACATAAACGTTATCCGGCCAAAGCCTTGGAAGAAAATGTGCCTCAGAAGCAGGAGGCAGCGAAGGTACTTTCTACCGCTGGCACCAGCTGTGGGGCTATGGAGTAGGGAGCCACAGCTCTTGCCACCTTCAGGTGAAGTGGTAGATTTTTTTTTTTTTTTTTGTACTTCTGTAACCCAAACTGATACATCCTTAGGGCAGTTGGTAAGAAATCTGGCATATCCAAAAACTGGTGAACACTAGAAGAGTTTGTTTTGAAGAACTTTGTCAGAGCCATAACTGGAGTTAGACTGGAAAAGCTCACAGTACACACCAGCGCCATCCAGGACACTGCTGTCATCTAAACCAGGATCTTCTGGGATATCCTTGTAGCTCTGCTCCCAAACAGGGCAGAGGTCTACTCTTCATTCTCACAAGACAACAAGAGGACCAAAATAATAGGCCAGTTGCCAAAGTGTAAATAATTCTGGACACCTGAAGGTCCATGTAAGAGGTGGAGCATCCTATTCTTGGAATTAGGCACCTAAATCCTGACAAATTTCCATTTGGGTGTCTAAATCCTTGAGTGGATCTGACCAAGATGATATGATCATCTGAAATGTTTAGAATTTAAATACTTCTATCCTTGGAATACCTAAAAAACATCAGAATCTCCTTCTCTGATAAGAAATAGCCAGCTTATCTCCAATATTAATAAAATCTACAGAAATACAGAAACTGGAATAGTTCAGTTAAAATCAGTACAATGGGAAGGGCTTCCAAGTAGACAGAAATTTTCATGGCTCAAACTGTACGAAACACATACTAATTATCACTGCAACATATAAATTTATATAATGGTGCAACCAGAAAAAAAAAAAAAAAAAAACTATTGACAGAAAAAAATAAGAAAAGTTATTAGGACAGATGTAGTAAAATGAATTATTTGTGCTGGTGTGTCATCAGTAATTTTTTAGGTGACTATAAATCTGAAGTGTTTCCTTGTGTTTCATAAAAGTGGAGTTATACCAAAAACTACATCTTAATATTGCAGGTAGCAGTGGAGACTCGAATTGAATCTTCGGTGTCTCCATTTGAAATGCTCACTGTTGTCAAAAATAAAGAGACAAGGAAATAAATTCTTTTCAATTGTTTGCTATTTGGGCAGGGACTTCATTTTTCTACATGTGTGTACAGTGCAAAGCTCACTTTGGGTGTGACTGTCCTTTTAACGCTACCATTAATAATAATGTAAACAAGTTGTTGGATAAATTTTTCATCAATTCTGCCCTAAATCCTTGTTTTGATCTCTTTTCAATTCAAAGGCAATACATTGATAAGACATTTTAAATGGTCTCCTCATTTAGTTCATCTGACCTATTATCATGTGAAGTATTAGAAGTGTCTGGGTCCCATCTCCACGTTCTCAGCATGGTCTTTCCATAGAGACAATTTCATGGGGGTAATGCACATCTGCAGGAACAGAGGAGCTTCTGGGATTAAACCGAGATGGTTTAATGGTTGAAATTAGGAAGTGAGGGTGATGATCGCCCCATTGTTAGATTTACTGTTGCAAATAATATGGGTTTAAGTCCTTTGACTACTATTTTGATATTCAACCATTAGGTTGTTTGGATTGATACTTTCTTTTGGATCTGTTCTACTTTCTATCAATAATTACTTATGCAACAAAGTCTGGGTCCCTCACCCTCATGACCTATCCATGTGGTATTGGTTAGACCGATCTCTTCAACCACTAGCAAAATCTCTACCCCAAACTGAACACTTTTTTTGTCGGAAGGGTCTCAAAAACTTATTTTTCATCCTCAAAATTTCAACTTAAAGCTAGCAATGAGAAAATTTCAAAAGAGCTTTAAAATCCAGAAAGAATCATCAGCTAAATGACTATAATGTTTGTAAACTGCACCTATGGCACAAAGAGTCTAGACTGGATAAAAGGCCTGGCCCATTTTTTTGTTTAATTCCAGTATAATTTAAATAATAACAGTTCTTCCATTTGAGACTCTATTTCCCAGAGCAAACCTGCACATTCCCGTTGGCGGTTGTTTGAAGAGATTGGCAATGGCCAAGTGTCCCTGTTCCCACAGCTAAGGAGCACAGCAGGACGAGTGAGCAGCATCATATCTTACGAGCAAAGCTCTAGCACAACCCGTCTTTTAGACTTTTACAGTTAGTCATGAAAAATCTACATGAGATGAATGCATATGTTAAGGTTTCCAAAGGAGGTGAAGGGACTAGAGACAGCTCACAGGAAGCTGGTGCCTACAGCTCTATAGTTTCCTTTGAAAATCCAGCAAAACGTATTTCTGTGAACTCTCTGACAAAGAGCAGTAGGGCCTCCACATTGCTGGTGTCTTTCCAGTCAAGTACCCAACTCCTCTGGAGCCTTTTAGCATTATAGCCTTGGAGACAACAACAAAAGAAAAAATTACTGAATCCACTCCAAGTGGTAAAACAGGACAAACAGCCTTCCAAGAGGACAGAAAATGAAGATGGGACAGGAAAAAATAAACAAGAATGATAGTCCTATTTCATTCTGAAGTGGGGCTTACATAAAATAAATGGTGATAAGATTGCTTTCCAAGTGGAACATGAGAGAGAGAGAGATTGCAAAAGAAAAAGCACTTATATGTTAAATATCTGGCATTAGCACTTTCAGTTATGCTGGAAGCTCCAAAGTTTCCAAGGCATCTTGCAGCAGACTGTACAAATGCCTAAGAAAGAGTAAAGGTGTCTTGCATCAGGCAGCACCCAATACGTTTATGCAGCCTTGATGGGAAGGAACGTGTTTATTCAAGCTGCTAGACAAAATTATATGTGTTAGAGGCTGTTAAGGAAAGAATTTATTATTTGTAACAGTGCAATGTTATATGTATATTAAAAAAATCCACCTAAGAAAAATGGATTATACAAAATTTCAGGCTGGGCTTTTACAAACTGGAGAAGGAACAGAGGAGAAGAAAAACAGGGTGGGGAGCAGAAAAATACCTAGAGTCAGACTTTTACTTCACAGGTACTTGACAGAGATTTGATGTGAGCCAGTAATCACGCACTTCAGCAAGGGGTGCTCCCATGGAGGCTACACCGCAGCCGCACTCTCCCTCTCTTTCCAGTGCTACGGGTACCTCCATCCTTGCACACCTGTGGTCATGCTGTGCAGCAGAAATCAGCCAGCCAATCTAACTAAACACCAAATATTTTTTCTTATGTGCTAGATTTCACCCAGGTGAATTCCCTCAATCAATGGACAGCAAGTTCATTGGTATTTTGGAAAACAGTAAGTATATATTCCTCTAAGAATGTGGCATCTAATTGTTAACTCAAAAAATATACAAATGAAAACTTCATGATTTTGTGTGTTTGCAAAGTTGCAGAGTAATCCTGCTAGATTCTGTAGTGGCTTGGAAAGGCACATTTTCTAGGCAAAGCCTTCTGGCTCTAAACATTGGAGCTGTGTCTCCTTGCTAGACTGAGTTGCATTTCACTATTGAAGTGTAACTTGTGTAAAGGGCTCATATAATCTGCCACAAGGAATTATTACTGTACTTAAAGCAAATTGTTTTGCAGGCATTGCTCTGGGATTTTAGTTTTGTAATAAATCTAGTTTCTTTATCTTGCTTTACTTTGTTTTAGGTATAACATCCTTCATTGGCTTTTCTTCCCGAGATATTTGAATATTTAATATTTTCAAAGCAAGGGTTTTTGTTTGCATAAGTATAAATATATTTGTATAATTTTGCATACCTCAGAACACACACTGAGAAAGACAGGTTGATGAGAGAGAGTGAGCAAAGGGAGAAAATGAGGGGAGCAGACTAAAGGAGAGAGAAAAGACAAGCTCTCCCTGTTTGAGTCACTGCTGCTCCTTGGCTCATGTTTGTGATGTTTTCAAGGGAGCTTGAGATCATGGTTGTCAAACAATACTTGGGAATATCCAATTATCTAGCAGATGATGTGGACACCGTGGTCCAGTCCCACAGCCTGCCTCCCTCTGTCTCCCTCACCTGGCCACAGCCAGCTGCAAGCACAGAAGTAGGGTCTTGCAGAGCGTAGGTTGGATGAGTCTGGCTCCAAAGGGCTTTTTTTAGAGTAAGTAAGTGTGGAAATTCCCTTTCAACATAACGGAAAAATCAATTTTTTAACAAGAGTAATTCTGTCACTTTGTTGTCAAGACAAACAAGGAAAAGGGGGGACAGTGGGATGATTTTCTTGTGCTTTTTTGCTAGAAATTCTGTCGCAGGCTGGTCCTAAACTGCCCAAATCCCAGTGACTGGATCCTGCCCAGCCCCATCCACCCTCGCAGGAAAGTAACAGTCCTGCAGGAAAAAGAGTTTTGGTTGATCTTACATCGATGGAGGCTATGAGTACTATAAGAAGCTGAATGGCTATTCAGCAGGTACCATCAAGAAGAAAGGATTTTGATGCAGGCTGTGTTTAGAAATTTAGCTGCAGTGTGGGGAATATGTTGCTTCATATAGCAGTTCACACGTTATCATTTGGAAGCTGAATTCTTTGGAGTTTTTTTCTTAGGCAAACAAAATCTTCCTGTACTATTCTTAAGACAGCAGTTTGTCCCACTTGAAAAGCCCAGACACCTCGGCTTTAATTCTTGTGACCCAACCACTTGGCTTACCAGCTCAAGTAATTTATTTGTTGGATATTGTAACTCAGTAAAAACAGAAATGACAATAAAATCTTCAAAACATTTAATACAGTGGATCTTGAAGTTTCATAGATGGAGATCTTGGAAGCCCATTACCCTGTAGCTTCATTGAAGTACTTTGCATATGAACAAATTTAAGAACAAATCTATGAAAGGATTTTGTTTCCCTTGATTTAAGCATAGTTTTAAAGAACATTTAGCACCTGCTCGCTTTGTGCTTTCTGTAAATGTATCACCTGTTGCCAATATTGTTTAATCTGGATCTATATTACCTTGTATTTACCATCTGTTCCTTGAATGGAACCTCTGTAATAGATTATGTTTAACATTAATTTAATGAAGAAAAATGGACCTGTAATTATATTTTCTAGTAAACTGCTGTCTCAGCTCTGTCTTTAATGTCATTTGCAGCAGGTGGGCAATGGCAAGGGATTTTGTGATAGTGCCTCAGCAGCCAAAGTGGGTCATGGTTAGGCCCTCTGGAAGGTCACTCTGAACCTGTCAAAGTTATCTAGTGCACTGCTGGGGCAAGCTGGTCCTATTTCCAATGCAAGGAAAAAATCAGCAGAACAGGGCGTATTCCTGAATGATGCCATATAAATAATGGATTGCTTGTAGTTCAGTCAAATAAAACGTAATTGTAATTAACACATCTTGTAATCTGGAGGATTCTACCTGTTAAATTCCAAGTTATACATGGCTGAGTTTAAGCTTGTGCACAGCCTGGTGAATATCCAGAAAGCGAGACTCTGTTCATCAGGCTAGATCGGATGGTGAGCTGAGGCTGGTTTCACCTGTGGCTGACTCTACCATGCTGTTACACACCCCTTCAAAACTGCTCAACCCTGTTCACTTGGTAAATACCAATACCAGGGAAAACAGGAGGTTGTCTTGTACCTGGTTGTATTGTATGCTGTGTCTGAGCTAGGCTCTTGTGCTTTCTTCTTCCTGAACCCTTGGAGACCCCAGCGCGCTCTCTCTTCCATTTTTCTGTCACACACTTGCAGTCGTACTCCTTTGCAACCATCCTCCTCTGATCCATATCCTTTCCTCAGACATCTCACCCCCATGCAGGACTCCAGGACTGAGGGAAGAAAAGAAAAAAACAAGCAAATTAAAGATGCCATTGTTACACCAAAGCACTTTCTCCCACATCTCTGACAAATGGGTTATCCAGTTTAGCTGCTTCAGTCAAGCCCTTCAGAGACACCAGCTCTGGGAAGGCTCCACCGCCTATTGCATTCTACTGACATCAATGTAAGGGATATATAGACATAGCAAATAGCATCACAGTCACATTTCTGCTACGAAATTCTTCTCCTTTCTCTTTATCACCTGTCAAGTCTACGGTATCCTTTCATTTTACCACCTAAAAGATTTTTTTTTTTCTTAAAAAAATAGAGATAGCCACTCTCTTTTTTTTTCACAAATCATTTCCAGTATCTTTTGTCAGCTGAATATCTTTAGTTAGAGGGCCAGTGTGGAATAAAATGGAACAGAAATCCCTGTTACACTGCCATAATGGTAGAGGTCCTAAATATAGCACTAGGGCTATATTTTTTCCAGACTGAATAAATATCTTGCAATTCTGCTGGTACTTCTGCCACAAATCCAGACTGAATTCAGTCTCTAAAACCTAGAAAAAAAGTGTTCTTTAAGCTCTGCTCCCTGACTGATATTATTTCCAGGAATTAACGAGGCCCATCCACGCTACACAGTTGAGAGGAGAGCAGCGAGTCCTAAGGTGATGCTCACACGAGACATGGAGCCTTAGACACCAGATGAAAGGAGCTATCTGACTAGTGTCAGATCAGTTATCCATGCACTGAAGTCTCTGGCTCTGGGTTGTTAAATTATATCTCTACATGCAGGGATACCCAGTGTGGTAGAAAGCTAGAGCAGGGCTCTCTGAAGCATGACTGTTTGCTCACAAATCAGGATTTATAACTGCTAGAACCTCCTTCGTTAAACCCTGGACGATCATCAGTCAAGCTGATGGATGATTCCATTACACACAAGCATAACGCTGGAAAAGCTGAACTGACTGTTATTTCATAAAAGAGGAATCCTGTTTCAAAAAATTAAACTGGGTTAAATGTCAGGGATCTTAATGGGCTTCCAAATTTTTAATAAGTTACATTCTACTTGGTATGTCATATGTTATAACTTACAAGGATTAGTTCATCTAACTTCTGTCCAAAATCTTCATTTAAAAAAAGAATTTGGGGAGAACATCTACATCCATGGTAAAAATTGAACTGCTTTACAAAACCCTGCAGTGGCTGCCTGTGATAAAGGATACAAAAAAAAAAAATGACACATGAGCTGGGAGCCTTGGGAAAAATTTTCTTATCACATGCATATCCCATACACTGTGTGAAATGCTTTATTTGTATCATATTCAAGAACGGATAGAGCAATCACTAGGAATTCCCTTGCCAGGCTTTTTTTTTTTTTTTTTTTTTTTTTTTTTTTTTAAAATTCTTAACCCCTCTTTTTTCCCCTCCTTTGTATGTTCAGAAAAGCTTCTGTTGATTTTACACTGTAAGCCCTCACCAGAATATAAAAACCATGAGAACATGAGAATTTCCATGAGAACATGTCAAAATAACTAATAAAGCACTGGGACAATATAGCATATTGCAGCTGGAAATGACAAAACTATACCAGTATTTTCAAGTGATGTCTTTATTAAGATTTTTCAATTTGAAATTGTTGTCTTCAGAAGGTTTTAGCAAAGAAAATGCTAAGGGTATGAATGGCTGCTGCATCATTTGATAACCCAAGCCATTTGTATCAAATGGGGCATGTCAAAACTCGTGGGCCCTAAATAAGTGGCCTCTTCCAAAGAATTCTAACTTAGCAGTACAGCCCCAAGTGCACATACGTGAGAGAACTTTGAAGGCTAGCATGTCACTTTGAGAAGGAAAAGCCTGGTTCATACATTGTTTGGAAACTTCTTCCGTGCCTCGTAGAGAACATACAAACAAAAAGAAAGTAAAAATATACAAATGAATCTTCCAAGAGAATGTTGCAATGAAAGAAAATGACTAAAAATTTCCTTTGTTTGGAATAGTAAATACAAAGAAAATCTCTACAAACAAACTTCTTTCAGTAACGATATGAGTTAAGTTCACAGCGTAGGTCATGAGATTCTGAACCATTACTTCCACTTCATGAGGAATTAGTGGAAGAAATTCCCCATGACCCTGGTGAAGTCTGTTGTGTTTGACAGTACGCAAGGTCTCCAGCTGACTATAGGATTAGCAGATACCAACTCCGTATCTGCTTGTTGTAGTTTCTTCAGGAGAAAATGAGGTCGGTATAGAAAGCTGTAACTCTTCAGAGGTAAGTAGGAAGTCTGTATTATTTTAGATATTGGTCGTGCAACATGGAGACTGCCATCTTCAGGTCACTAGTTAAACTGTAACACAAGAACATCCTCTGGATCTGATGGCCCTTGTGAAATCAACAGAGGGTCATCGCCCCATTTCCATCATGTCCAGGAGCCTGCCTCAGCAGGAGGTGCAGCACACAGCTGGGAAGGTCAATCCATCTGGAATTGTGCTTTATGTCCATGGTATTTTTTCCTAGGCTTCAATACCCTCTAGTTCACTGATTTAATCTTGGTATTTTTTTCCAAGAGTACGTAATTGTTAAACACTATACTATTGAATTTGTCCTAGCAGGATCTAGCAAAAAGCTAGAGTTTTCTATCAACCTTTTATCTGTGATGAGTTCATATAAATATGAATGATGAATGATGAAAAAGAGCTCCTAGGAGATGCCTGTCACTGCGACAGTGCCAACATCATAGGCTGCATGCTGTGGGAATGCAGCACACCTATTAAAATGCACAGCAGATTTTTTTCCCTGAAATACCTGCAGAGAAAGAATGTCTTTACTTTTGTTCTGTATTTATTGGTTTAGCTAAAAAAATGCAAAAAAGACATTTAAAACCTGACTTTAACAAAAAGGACAAAAGCAGAGCCTTCTGTGTAAACCTCTGGAAATTTTCTATATGGAGGTGTCTGAACAATTATTTGTTTTCTTCACATATTTAATTGAAAGTTCTTTGCTCTTTCCACCCATTTCTTCAAGTCACGTAGCTGTGACCACACTAATGTCCTATTTCTTCTGTATAGCTGGTATTTCACTACAGCACTCTGAAACAGTGGGCTGTAAATCCGGGGAGTAGGCAGAAAATATCAAAAGAGGGGATTAAACTGTTAAAAATGCCCAGAACTGCTTCCTTTCTTTTTCTTTCTCTTTTTTTTTTTTTTTTTTAAATTTTTTTAAGGTCAATTATGGAATATCCAAAAAGTGGCCAGAGCCTGCAAAAAAACCCTGACACTGTTAAAGGGAACAGGCAAAGGGCTCTTTAAACATGGAATTTCTTAAATTTTCATACTTTATTACATAAAATGAAATGTTTGAATGTTTACTTCCTTACCTGTTGGCTGTTTTACTTCATTTAAAATCACAGTTGTCACTGTGTCCTGTCCCATGATTTTCCATGTGGAGGACTGGTGCCACGGGCATTGTGAACACTTGCTCCTGAACAGAAGATACAGGAAACTGTATAAAAAGTTTCTTTAGGAACACGTTCTAATGGTTAGCTTCAAATTCTAGACCTGCCAGCCAAGAACATGGACGCTTTTTGAAAACTGTGGAAATACCTAATTTTAACAGATGAAATAAATGGAACTAAGCACGTAATAAGGGCACTATTCAGTATAAATACGGCAGAGATGGTCCAATAAGGATTACCTAATGAGTGTTAGATTGCCTCCTCTAGTTACAAAGTAAAAACAAATAGCTCCTAACATGATGCATTAGGAACAAGGCCCTCAGGAAATGCCCAAACCCAAACTTTAAAACATCAATCTCCAGTGTAGAAAATTTAATCTTTTATTTACTAGCAATGATGCTACTAAGTACTCCTTGTACGAATATCAAGAACTCATACAGCCTAGTTTTTCACTGTCTTGAAAGCAAGTGAAGACAGCCATGAGAGTACTTCCAGATGTGAAATGAACCCGCCACATTTCACGGATTCAGGGTTTTCTTTTTAAGGCCATTTATGGAACTTTGGACAGAGCACAGGGTCTCATGTTATTAAAAGGTAGGGAGGAGTGTTTTATTTTTACAACAAATTAAAGACATGACTTAGTTTTTTGCAATCACTATTAACATCTGTAGTCTCAAAAGGTAGGTACCTATAAGTAAAGAAGTTCCTACCATTACATTAATGGATTTACACCAAAGAACATGTCTTAAACTTGGATGCAGCAAGTTGTAAAGCATCCAAACATTCAAGTGGGTCCAATGTTACTGTGAAGTTCACAGAATTTATAACTAGTTAGGCTGCCATGTTCAGTGCAACGAACTTTGTGATCCTGTAAGTATTAATTCCCAAAAAACACCAAGAATTAGAGAATGATTTCTCAGAAGTATTGCAGAAAAAGGATACTTCTGTGCCGTTGAAAAGACCACACAAACAGTCCAGATAAAAGCAGGAGCTGTAGCCAGTGTGTTCTGTTATGGTGCTTCGTACAGCATTTACTGCCTCAAGAAGAATGGAAGAGTATATACAAGTGATAAGAACGGAGAGAAGATTAGGAATACCCACACATTAAAATAGGAGTATCACCATTTAAGACAAAGTTGAATTAATTCCTTTACTCTAAATTTTGATTTAGTTTGATGAGAATTGGAAATAATGGTCAGCATATTTAACAATTAACCTGGTCTGCATTTTACATTAACAGGCTGTCTATAAGCCAAGTCAGCTTTGTAGCCTTGAGCTTGCCTAGTTCTGATTAACTTATATCTTTAATGCAAACATTAACTCACTCCTGGCATGTACTGTTCTTGGAAATACTAATCATGGCATAGATTAGATGAACATGAAACAGATTTAAGCATATCAAGTTCTACCAAAGGTTGAAGGTGTGCAGTCAACAGCAGTGCGCTTGCCAAAGGCAACAAACCAGGGAACATAATGCAGAAAACAAACCCTCGTCTGCTTAGTCACACAGCACCATAGTCCTACCGTGTCATAAAGAACTTTCATGGCAACTGGCAAGTGACCAGGAGTTTTAATGATCACTCTGTGAGATGTCTCCATGGGATGATCGTGGTTATTCAAAGCAGGTTCTACTTCATGAAGCTGGTGACTGTATAATACAGTCATCAACAGGTCCTAATCTATAACTTATTCTTGTTAAATAATGAAAGTAGCTGCATTGTTTATGCACATATTAGTTCTGCTATACAGGAGCAAAAGTTGGTGCAGGTTCTTAAAATGAGGTCAGTAAATCACACTTTTCAAAGCTTCATACATGGCAGGTTGAAGATGCATCTGAAGCTGAGCTTTAGTTCTCTTCCTTTTCCCTCTTTTACTCATGACAACATTAAAAAAAAAATAGCCATCTGGCATCCCACCTGGCTTGGAGTCCAATCTTCAGTTTCTGGAGTTGCTTTTATACGTCTCCAGCACTGCTTTTGTGGAAGAGACAAGAGTGTCTCCTGAAACTTTACACAATTTGGGACCTTTCAGAAGCTCTGAAACAAAAGAGAACACGAGGATAGAAATCTACCATTCTCGTTATTAATAAATCTGAAAAAATTAAGTCAAAAAAAAAAAATGACAACACCTCTTCTTGTCTTCCAGGTGCTTGAAACAACATAGTTGCTGACCTTCAGGGATTAAGGGAAGAAATTATACTTGCCGGCTACAGTTAGGCATGGATTCTTCAGGGGACTCCAAAAACGTCGTGAGAACATGGAGGAGAGAGGAAATAAATAACTTTCAGAGAAATAAAATCAGTCAGACCATCTTTATAGTTTTCCACTCAAGCAAGAGATTACACATGTAAGCCCTGTTGTTTTTTCACAAAAACAGGTGGTTTTCAGCCAAGTATTAAGCTTGTATTAGGAGACAGAAATCAACATGACTTACAAGATAGAGCCCAGGGGTACTGACTGTATAGCTTCTTACATATAGAAGGGCAGCTCGTGCTGGGAAGGGCACTACAGAACTCAAAGGGTTCTATCATTCCTCCTCAGAAGTTGCAAAGTAAGACATTCCTCATATGTTGATCTTAATGAAAGGAATTTTATCACCTATTTTTATCCTGTTTACCTGTAAGAGTGGCATCTGATCAGTAATCACCGTCTGTAAATATGTTAACAATCTCCGCAGTGGAAAATTTTTTAGCTAGTGTGAGTGAGATCCTTCAGCTGAGACACAAGAACCCTTTCTGAATGGGAAAGGTTACTTTCTCATCAGTGCGGTGAGAATTTGGCATCCTACTCCCCTAAACAGTATGAAAAATCTCAACCTGAAATGATCTCAGATATAAATCTAACAGCACTCAGATGTATCACATAGTGGAAAGCCTTTAAGATCACAGCATGAACAGTAGCAGATGAAGCAGATGGACCATCAGCAGAACCAGTCAACGACATGAGTACAAAAGTCTTTCCTTTATATAGTGCTTTAATCAAGAGAAGTTTTATGCCACAAACTGGTGCACAAAGAAAGGCTGTGTGCTTTCCTTTTGCAAAAAGGGAAAATAGCTCTGGAATGAAATAAATGGGCTTAGGCTTGTTGCCACAGTAAATCTCTCCTAAATCCTTTCACCCCACTCCAAGGGTGGGAGTGGGAGGCACAGGACACAGTAGGGTTAACCAAGACTTCCATTTCTCCCAAGAGGGCTGAGCTTGCTTCAGCTGCTAGGACAAGGAGCATGGATTTATGCAGCATGCTTGGAATAGCATTTGTGTTAAGTAACATATATATTACTTAAATTATATTTTTTTTTTCTCTAGTATATGTGACATGGCTATACCATTTTGAGAGTAAGGAAAAAAAACCCCACACTTTGAGTCGTTTAATAGAAATTCATACAAAATTTCTGCATAGTGTATATGATGCTTGCCCACTGAAGTTCTGGGGTGTGAGCTGTGTCTGAGGATCCTGGCTGATCTCCTGTTGTTTACCCTTTTGAGAATGATGCCAGGCACTTGCTGACATTACACTGCATCAAGAAAAGAGTCAATGGAAATTTGCTGATTGACAACAGCTGTGAATGCATGCAGGCATTTAGTGGAAATATCACATGCTTCTTGTAGTGGAAAAAATAAACTCAGCATTGAAATAGATCTCTGTATTATTCAGGTAGTCTGTGTGCAAGTAGAGTAACATGATATCCTGTTGCTCTTTACAGTTTTAAAAAATTAACAGGTGACTTCAAGGACAAAAGGTCCCTTCTGTCCCTCCAGGAAAAATCATAGGTAGTCAGCTAGTATGTTTTCCCTAGAAATGTTTTTTGAATAATGGATGAAGTGATACAGAATCTGTAGGTGAATTAAAGTTATAAGGTTATAGCTGTCTTTATGTAAGTCAGGTTATTTATATCAAGTTTAATATAGCCACAGTTTCAATTCCTGTTATTTTAACTTATTTATTTAAAAATTAAAGAATGCCTTAGGTTGCCTGCCAGCTGTATCACAGCCACACAGGCTATCATGCAAGAGATCAGTCATTTAAAATCAGTGCATGACAAAGTGTAGGAAAAAGAAATATTCCCACAAATGCAAACATTATGAGGGAAGTACTTTATACGTTGTAAGCCACATAGTCAGCCAGCTGTTTTAACTGAGACATTCGCTTCTCTCTCCATGTTTATAAATAGCATTATGGAGGGTGTATTGTATAGTCTAAACTATCCCAAGAACATAATTTTAATATTCCACAATTCATATGTTCATTTGCACATGGTGAGAGAATATAATGTTAGCATTTAGATTTGGAAACATCTAACGCCCATATTGTTTTGATGGAAGCAATTATGATGAAAGCAAAGCAAACAACAAAACTGACTTCCAAAATCCTGGGTGACATAAGAAGTCATTGAGCCCCACCATGCACCAAAGCACAAACTTTCACCTCATTCACTTAACTTGTTCAGGAAGGTCTCTAGTACAAAAAATGAACTCATGCCTTGGTTTCTGTGACAGGTCAATTTAGTTTCAGTTTAATACTGCTGGGGAGTTACCTTTAAGGCTGACCAGAATAGTCAGAAAAAAAAAAAAAAAAAAGTAAAAGGAGAATAGCTAGACACAATCCAATTAGCTGGTTGGGAGGTGATGTCAAAGGCAAAGTTCAATTACAGCATGCTTATTAACTGTGGTCTTGTTAGCCTAAGACAAATCCACTCATCCTAACACTAGACATGCTCATTTAAGCCTTTATTGAGGACTTTCTATAACAAAGTGTTAGGCATGAAATGCCCAGAGGAAGCAACGAGAGCCATTAGCTGTGTCTGAGATGATCACGGTGAAGACAACAGTGAAGCCAGCACAGTTTTGGCCTGTTTCAGCAGCCCTCAGGGGATCACACCAGGGATGAGCCAGGAGCTGACCATCTCCTTTGGCCCTGGCAGTGGTCCTTGCGCATAAAATGGGAGGAGTGGACATAAGGTCACGGTCTGCCTAAAAATATCATTAAACCAAAGTGACCATGCCTGGGGACGCCAGCTCTGTGGGGCTTCCTGGAGCCAACCAACAGAAGAAACTTGCTCTGAAAGCCCAGATGTGTTTTTCCATCCCCAGGATAAATTTCTGCTCCAAAGAACAAATTTATGTTCCTCATGTAAGGGCAGCAATGCAGTGCCCACCTAAGAGGTCCCAACCTTTGAGCAAATTCATGTGCAAAGGGAGGTTCACAGATGGAGACATGGCTTTGGGAAAACAGGAACGAAGTAGGAAAGGCTGGGGAGTGACACCTCATTTTCAGTGTTAGGAAAGGAAAGAAGGTCCTGCTGTGCTCTGGTTATTGAATGTGAGAAAGCTGATAATGAGAAGACAGGAGAAAACCTACTGGGATCATAGGAAAGGGAAGACTGCCAAAAAAATGAAGTTGGTGGACAGACTGGCTTATGCTGCATGCGTACAGGCAGACCTGAGCCTTTGAATTCCAAAGAGTGGCCTTTGCTCTCTTTGGAGAACAAAGCCAGGTACATAACCCATCCATGAGGAATTTAACATCCAAATAACTGCAAAACTTAGTGGATTTCAGGACAGCTGAGGATTTACATTTCAAGTGAGGCAACTGGGATCACAGATGCTCAGAGGCTTGAAAGTCAGGCACTCTGTCTATCCTGATGTGAGTAGTTCCCGTGGGGGAGGAACCTGCTACTGCTCTCAGAGGACCTGAAACGGGCTGGTTACTGCTAAGCATTCCAGCTCCCACCATATTATCTCCATATGTTTTTTGACAGAAGGCTGCGAGAGTCTTTACCACTTGGGGTGTGCAATGGATCCGAAACAGGTGAATCACAGTTCTGGATTATTTAAATGTGACTTAGAACATAGGAAAGTTTAAAATATTTTCCTAGGAAAATTCAAGGTAACTCAGCATACAAAGAAACTTCCGTGACTGCTTTCACGTGTAATCAGTCATACGAAAACACGTGCAAAGTTTGGACCAGAGGAAGATAGAAAGCTGAAAACATCAGCCAACTAAACTGGATCTACTGAGATAAATGATGCACATCTCTTTTTCTAATTACTCATTGAAACTTCTTTCTCCTCTATTTGACAAAATTAAATCATCTCAGTAAATCATCATCAACCAACCATCCAATTATTTCCTGAAGACCCCATGATTCTGTCTGTTTGCTGATCTCTAAGAATTCCATTTCTAGTGGAACCTGGAAGTCCGTAATTCTTGGTGTTTTCCAGTACTAATTATTACAAATAAGAATGACTATTTGAGAAATACAGAGCACTAGGGGATCCGTTGAGAAACACTGAGTATTTGAAAGGCAGAAAGACTTACTCAGAGGAATACGTTTCCTTCCGTATGTTATGCTGCTATCGTTTTACAAAATTATATACAAAAGCAACAGAACCTCTACTGCACTTACAGAACCAGCTTTGGTAAACTGGCCTTGAAAAGTCCATCTGGGAGACTGAGACACAAAACCAGCTTTGGTAAACTGGCCTTGAAAGTCCATCTGGGAGACTGAGACACAAAACATTTTGAGATCACTCAACTGAAATATGTCATTTACATTCTGTCTGTTTTGCTGGCATAATTTTAGTGGTTAGGAAGACAGAAGTGAAATCCTTGCCTAACCAGCAAAGCTCAGCTGACTAACAACCTAAAATTGGTGTAATCACTTCAGCAAACCCCACACTTTTGGCAGTTTAATTTATTTCCTTTGCGGATTGTATAGAGGGATATTATTTTGCCATTTTAAGCTCCATCTCTCCCAGCAATGTTGCTGATCAGCTTAATTGATACATCCTTTCTCATTTAATGCTATGCGAAGGCACAGCAGTGAACAATTCTTCCGATGAAAAAAAAACTCATGCACTATTAATCTAAATAACATCTCCTTAATCTGAGCAGTTACAATAAATTAAGTTGGCAATCATGGTCTGGAAGAGATGAAACAATTATCCTGCTTTACTGGGATAGTTTTACAGCTCCCATAAAATGACCTTGTTTAGCCTGAGGCTTTTAGCCATTCAACTGAGGAAACCTGGTTGAGAAATAGCAAATGATAAATCTTACCCACAGCTTCTCCACCAGAATGACTGTAAACCCACTTGCAGTGATGCTAGGGAGGTGACTAAATGGCTCCTTTGGTCTTATTGACATACAAAGGTACATAAACAGGGACTGAGGAAGCAAAAATGAATTAATTTTAGGAATGCAGGGATGTTCCTATATAATGATGGCAGAGGAACAGCAAGACAAACAGCCACTGGTGCAACCAGCAACTTCTGGGTGGTAGAGAGGAGGATCATTTAAATCAGAAGACGAAGCTGGAAGTTCCTACACACCAGCAGAAATCCATTTCACGGTCAAGGTCAACCCTGCTACACCATTTTCATCCATTGTCACCATTCTATAATGTTAAATTAAGTTCTAGAGAAGTCCTGTTGGGTCTGTCATAAACTTCGATTACTCTACCTGCTATGCAGATGAGTGTTTTAGTCCAACGAGACACGAGAGTTGAAAGGATTGATCTCTGAATGGGTTGTCAATGTACACAGTTCTGCCAACATCTCAAGAGGGCATACAGGTGCACATCCTACGGTTTGCCAAATTGCAGGAAAACAAAGAGAAGTTATTTTTAAGTGGTATCTTTAATTCAGTTAATGTTGTTTTGTTGGAGAGTTAAAATTGATAGATGATTTTGTCTTGTGTAGTCAATAAATGATGAATGTTTTGCTTCTGAAAACAGAGTCTTTTTAATTAAAAAATAATTATTGGAATCCAATAGTACAGACATGTTCTACATCATGTCATCTCTTTGTATGAAGTATTTACATTTGTGATGTAGTACCAAAAAAAGATACCAAAAGTCTCTTCCTGGGTTCTATTTCCTCTTTAAAAAACAATGTCTAACGCAAAGTGAACCCTTTCCTCTTTACATGGTTTCTCTTCACAAATGTAATCTCTTTAGACAAGACAGAAATATTACTTTCCAGTTCTTACTAACAGAGGTTCTCTTTGTTTCAGTGATGTCTCCATTTTACTACTTATATCTATTTTAGAGTCCTAAGCAAATACCAACACATCCCATAAATTAAGAAGATTAAATAGGGGCAGCACTAAAAAAAGCAAGCCAGGCTTAACCCTGGTGTAAGGGATGAATTAAGCACAATGACATCAAACAGGAGCAGGGAACTTTGAAAAGCAGTAGGTGATTATTGTCTCTTAATTTATGAGAAGGATTAGAGAGTAAATGCTTGAAGAGAGCACACAGAATAGAAAAAGGGCCTTTCACTGCAGAATAATTATGCAGGGTAAGACAAGGATATCCTCTGCCTACTCATCTTACTGCAAAGCACTCATCTGTAGCCATAGAAAGCCTAAAAACTTCTGGTCTTTTAAAAACTTTTCCTCCATTACATAGTAAATGAAAAATTCAGCCCTCCCAATAAATCACTTCAACCTGCCCCTTTTGTTCAAAATTGTGTTCCCTTGGTCTTCTCTTTATTGCTAACTTCAACTCCATAGGGCATTACCATATTTAACATCAAGGACTTACGACCTGTACTCCATCACCCACAGAGCTGACAAAGGTGCGATGAAAGCTGTGCATTGCCAGTGTTGTGCCTTGGTGATTTTACTCTGTATGGTTAAAGCTATAACTAGTGACGGATGTGATCCAGCCTGACCTCTTTCCAACCTGTTTTAGCAGCTCACCTCTTTGTATGGCCCCTCTGACATTTCTTGATTTAAATACGTAATGTACAGCTAGACTGTTCCCTCTTTCCTTTTCCAAAAAGATTAAAGTGCAAATGAGGGAAGCATGGCCATTTAAAGGTAGGGCTTGTCTGTGATATTTCAAAACACACCAGAATATCAGAAAATCACCAGGAATTTGAGATTATCATTACAGAGCTTGCTACAGTCAAGAATTTCAAAAGAACCCACCTGCAAGAAGCAGCCACAGCTATATCACTGAGATTTTTTTTTTTTAGAAAATAAATATTCCCCTTTGAGACAGAAGCTGTCTTCTGAAAATGCCCAAAGGATCTTGTAGGTCCTGAACTAAGCTTTCTCACAACAGCTAGCACAAAGTTCTGATTGCAAAAGGTACCACATCTTGACATCTCAGTGGTTGTGGTCAGCAACAAACTAAAAGTAATATTTCATGTGAGAAAATGAAAAGCATCACAGAAATTCTTTGCCTTGATCAAAAACGAAGATGATAACTGCTTTACTTTTATTCTGGCATTGTATCACATTGTACAAAAACTACATTTCTATCTGTTAATTGCAAAGTGACATTTTTATTTTCTTTCTTCTCTTGTGGATTGTGCTTATTGAGGCTTCTGGGAGTACTTCAAGAAACAAAAGAAAATTCATTTTTCCATTTTTCATTTCATCCTTCAGTTTTCAACAACACATTCGGACCACTAACCGAAATGTTTTGTCTGACCACATCAAATTCATGTATTCTGATAAAATGCTGGAATTATCTTACTCTTGTCTCAGCGTGCCTGAAAGAGTATATGTAAAAATGTCCTTAAAAGAGGCGAAAATCACAGCAAGAGGGGAAAAAAAAGGGGGAAGAGAGAAATGACATGATAGCAATGAAAAATTCCTACTAAGAAAAAATATATTTTTTCTTGGCACAAATAAGAGGCTTCTTTTTCATTGCCAAAGTCAAGTCAGATTACTTTTCAGAGTTATGCAAACCTCAAAGTTTTGCCTGGAGGAGATCCTGAAAGAGAATTTGAGGAAGGTTCATTCCAATCCCCGCTATTTGATCCACAAAGAAATACTGCTGGCATTAGCTCAGCACGCCCTGGGATGCTGTTGGCCTGTCATCCTTGAAAGAAGAGAAGCATTGCTGGTAGGGGGAAAAGGCAACTGATCTCCATGCGTGACTTGCAATGGGATGAGATGAATTATAGACTTACAGAATGGTTTGGGTTGGAAAGGACCTTAAAGATCATCAAGTTCCAACCCCCGGCCATGGGCAGGGACACCTCCCACTAGCCCAGGTTGCTCAAAGCCTCACCCAGCCTGGAGCACCAGAAACAGGTCATTAGAAAACTAGACCTCCACCAAACAGGATTCAAAACCCAGGGTGAAGTTAGTTGGCTATTTTACATCAGTGCCCCTGTGATTTTTAGTATTTATTTTGTATTTCAGCTCTAGTTCCGGATCAGAATCCTTTAATGCATTTGATAACATAACAAAAACACCAGTTTCTGTGCAAAGAGACAGAAATGACCTTTTCTTTTAGAGTTCCAGTATTTAGTACCAGCATGACAGGCTTTTGACAGCTGCAGGACATGTTTTGTTTGTTTGGCATTCCAGTGCTTTACTGTGTGACACCAAGCAACATGGAAAAGATGTTTTTGGCACTTGCATACTTGTTTCGTGCTCTAACTTGCCAGTAGGAAAGGAGCAGAACCTGAGCCTGCGGAGACATCCTGTGTTAATGGGCCATTAATCCAAAAAGAGTAATCAGCTACCTGTCAGACAAAAAGAATTTTGAAAAATATTTTAAGTAGCTTCTCTGCCTATCGATACTGCAATGAGTACAAATTTTCTGCAGTCTTCTAAACACAAGTAAGCCCGCTGCACTTAAAGCAGGAGAGCATCCATTAAACTTCCAGGATAAATACAACATGAGCGCTCCTTAAACAAAGCAACATTTCCCCAGAGCGCTGTCTCCTGTAACTCTTTCTTCTCTGGTGGAGTGGATCTTCATCATGTCACTGGCTACAATTTGAGAACAATCTGGTGAATGTAAGGAGACAAATAATCCTCTTATTTCCTTTTCATCATGCTTTTAGAATTATTCTTTTCAGACTTGCCTTTGTTGTGGTGTATAGCACCAACTGTAACATTACCTGTAGTCACATCATCCCCAGAGCAAGAGCAAGAAGAGATCCATTACTGCTGGAACATTAAATACACCTCTGGACTTCAAATTCAGTCGTGTTTTATGGGACACAGACACATAGCACTGCACACCTTTCTGCAATATAAGTGGGAAATCTACCTGAGGGAGCAAACTTTGAGAAGAAAAATTCTCTGACTCCTGTAGGACAGTGAAAATATTTGAACAAATCACAATATATGACTTGGACCCATGTCCTAAAACAGGAGACAGACAAATAACCCGTCTTCTCTCTTCTTTCTTGCAACGAAATATCAATGTAGAACCATGTGCCACTTTTCACTACGAAAACAACCCATGGAAGAAAGCTTCAAATAGTTAGACATTTGATCTTCCTCGTCTTTAAATTCTATCAAAATCACCATTTTTATAAGTGTCCCCTCAGCCTCAGATGGTCTCTTCAGGCTTTTCAATTCTGTATTTTTCATATTCTTCCAATAAAGGCAGGAGACCTTTCTTTTGCTGAGAAAACAAATGTAAAACAGTAGAAGCTCAATGATGTGTGTTACAGTGCGCTTCTGCGCAAACCAAAGTTGTAAATATTGCATCCTGAGATTCCTTACTTATTACCCTGCAGTTATTTCTCAATCAAACCTACTCAGTTTAGAACTGAAAGGACAGGTTTGCTACTGCCTCTCACTGAGAGCTCAACAAAGGTAAAGCCTGATATTTTCAGGGTCATAGTCTCTGAAAAGATCTTATGATGAGAATGTTGAAAAATCTCATTGACGGTGTGTGAGCCAAAACCCCAGTTACCTTTCACTTCTATGGAACTGAGAAACTCCCCTGAAGAGTACCAATAGGTTATTTAAAGACCAAAGTAACTAGATCTGAGTCTAACTAGATGCAGGACACAGATCAGTGTCTCATGATGGCAAAATCTGTACGGCAAACTTTTTGACAAGAGCCCCAAGCTGGGTCTCATCCAATGAGAGTCTTTCTGATGGGTGTTCATTTAAGCCTATAAAGATATAGATCAGCTTCAGCCAACACAAGGCTGTGATATATTTTTTTATATCCTAGAATCTTTTGTCACAGAGGGGGGGCCTGACTACATAGTGGTTTTCTAGAACCCAATTTCACCTCTATACCAGTCTCTCTGCAGTATTTTTCCCTTAGAATTACTCCCAAATCAACCACAGCAACATGACCTCCAGTCTGCTTGGAACAGGGGGAGAGAGAGGCCACGTTTGCTAGTAAAATATGATGCAAATACATGTGAGAGCCTGCAGCTAGAGTTCAGGAAAAGGCTTTTGACAAAACAAAGACACTATGTGGTCCAACGCCTCTGCAGCTCCAAGCTGTATTACTGCCACGGCTTCAGACCACTGCTGTGATGGGTTTTGTAGGGACACAACAACATTCACTAGGATTGTATGTAACCATGTTATTTTCCTAAGCTGTTACAGATGTAGATAAGTCAAACTTTCTCACAGCACCAAACCCGCTTTGTGGGCACAGGGCTCCTTCAGTGCGATCCTATTTACTCTACGTTACTGTAACTTTGGCTGTGTTCATGAGGACCTGCCCCACATGGCACCTCATCAGCCAGGAAGGTGTCAACCATGTTATAACCAAGGGGCAAGTTTATAAAGAAATGTAGAAGGAATAAGAAATTAAAAGACCTAATCTGGAAGAATTGTGTGTTCTGTTATTGAAACACTGGAGACAGGCCAAAAGACAGATAAAAGAATAATACAGCCTCTGGAAAATCTAGAATAATTTTAGAAACTAGATGCATTTAAACTTCCAAAGGTGATGTGCCACTATCTGGACCCTAATCTAGAGTGAAATGGATAAAAATCTGGATATTAGAGAATGTTTTTAAAACATGTCATAGAAAGCCATACTAAGATTAAGAGACTGGAAGCTGAAGCTACATAAAGTCAAACTGGAAAACAGCAACAACTTTTAGTCAATATCAATCACTGCAAGAACTTCTCATACATGTTTTCCCCATCACTTAACTTCTTTAAACAAAAGTGGATGAATTCTGAAATACATCCTTTTGAGGAATAATGCACTCTGCCCCTTACTATGTAGGACATAAAATATTCACTTCTGTCCATAATCTAGGAATTATTATAAACTTGTTATATAAAGTTACTTGTTCCTGTAGACATGCTTGTCTCCTCCATATTCAAGGTGGTGATATTTTCAAGACATCAAAAGAAACGAGCCAGGATGAGGTGTGTTTGATGAAAATGCACTGTTAGCCTGACATCTGTGAATCACAGCTGTACCTGTGGGGATGTTATTCAGTAAATCTTGAGGCCGAGATCTTAAAACACACTGGGTAAACAGCTGGGTGCAGGTGTGCCATCCCGGGCTGTTCCAGAGGGGACAACAACCCCCTTTGGCTCATTCTCTACCCCACCCTCACCCAGTAATAATGGGGATGCAATCTGCATTCATATTTACAGTGACTGTTGTGTGGACCCATGCTCATTTTCACAAACAAAGTATACCAGATCAATAAGTGCATTTTTTTCCCCCTGCCTTGCAGATGTTTTTGCAAAGAGAAGTTACAGGTGGGCTTTGCACTCCCATGGGGTCCCAGTGTAGAGAGTCCCGTACAACAAAGCCTTGCAGGTGTTTTCCATATCTTTGTGGCTATTCCTTTTGAAACACATCTGCTGGAAAAGCATCTTGCCTACTGCTTAAAAAAATATTGCTTGGCAACGCAGGTTGTTTACCTTAGCTTTAACTGCCCACCCACACTGAACCAGAGAGCGTTTTATGTTATTTAGAAAGGCCACAGGTACAATGCGAGCCTTTGAACAGCGAGCCTTCCCTCCAGAGTGGGAGGCTCCGAGGGAAAAGGAGACCCAGAGATGTGGGAAAATTTTTCACCTCGACTTCACTTTCCAGAAGAGCAGCACTGTAATAGTTGGCACCGACTCCTTTCCCACCTGCCACCTCCTCAACGTCCCAGCAGAAAACTGCACAAAACCCAGCTTGTCTTTAGGTAATAGCGCTTGTAAAGTAGATGCAGGTCACTCCAGCATTACACATGGCATCTTATTAAGCACCTTACGACACATAAAATTAAGACAAATGAAAGAAAATTTCCTGAAACACTTCTGTGGTCAAAGACTGTATAGTTGCCTTGAATCTGGTATGGTTTCCTGGGCTATGAGTCCATATTTCCTATAACCTTTTGGAAAAACTTTGAATAATTTAATTTTGCTTCCTTAATAATTAGTGTTATCCTGTGAAGCAATCAAAATAAAACAAGTGATCAAAGTAGGGCATAGTAGGAAAACAGACCCAAAATACATCTAGCCTAATGCAGATGGAGGCTGTGCACAATTTGCTCCTGAATTCTTAATATAAGCTAATAACTAAGTTGGACTTGCAAAGTCATCTGGAAGTGACCTGGAAGTCAGATGGTTATATTGGACAGTACTAATCTACCTTGTTCTCTTAATTTTACTACAGGAGCAACATGAGGTTTGGTTGGTTGGTTGGTTTTTTCTTTCCAATACATGGTTTAGAAACCACTGGGAATTATTTGGATGCTGCCTTCCAAATTCAATGCTTTTTTTTTTTTTTTTTGTAATATTGTCATTCACTGAATCGACCAGCACTTGCCAAATTCTAGCCAGTTCCTTTAGAAGCTGTGCCCAAAACAGGCAGGACCTCACTAGCACCTAATTGCTTTTGGAAAATAAACATTTTACTTCATATTTCCCATGTTTTGCCTAACAACATGGTAGGTCTTCTGCTTCTCATGCATGAAGGGAGGTTAATGAGTACTTGAGTACCCACCCCCTCTTCAGACAGTCATCTACGAATAGGTGGGAAGAGCTGCTACCTGGTGTCTACCTCTTTCCTTTGCCTGAACTAGACAGTTGCTTTGGTATAAGATCCCAACTTTTAAACAGTTCATGGCTAGTGCAATAAATCCTGTCTCTACTGTGAAGTTTAAGAAGTTTTTCACAGAAAAGTTTTGCACAGAAAATAGCATTGGTAATTGTAGAAGTCTACCAGCATGCTCCTGACCTTGAAGAACAATTCTCTAACGTTTCCATAGAACAGTAATCTACACATTTTTTTTCCTTGTTGCCTGCTAAAAGAGGAAACTCTTTATATTTTTGGTACAATAGATTCCTTGAAGTGTATATCTTTGTAGCTAAATGCTCTGTAGAGCACATTTCTGCTATTCTGTGCAAAAATTATATCTCGTTTGCTTCCAGTTTAGTTAATTCTAAGCAGCAGCAGCGAGACCTGAGAATGACGACTTTTCATGTACTGCTATGTTATGCATAGAAGTCCTAAATTCCCTAATTCTTTTATGATTTCCAGTATTGTAGTGGTAATAATAGAAGTTTCAGAAGAGTTGAATATGATCAACTCTAAGCAGACAAAATTCTTCCAGTTGCGCAAAATCAGTGTAGGCATCTATCACAGATTAGTGGGTCTAGCCTATATTCCTGAAACTAAGCTACTAATTAAATGTATTTACTTAATTACACTATGTGTCCGAAAGGTAAACTTCCTTACGTATTTTAGCATTTTGTGTATCCTCAGATAACATCCTATATAATTTCTCCTAAGAAAGCTCGAAATACATTATGTATGTTGATAGATTAATGAACGACACTCTACTTTCCAATCTCTCTTCCTCGTCTTTTCCCCTAGATCCCTTGTTCTTCATGATGTAAATTTTCACCCTGCTTCTGTTTTCTTATCTCAGGCATAGGAAGTGTTTTTCTGATGAGATACACTGTCCTAGTCCTTTATTTAGAAGCTTGTTTAAATGTACTTTTACCAACAAAGTACAGGTCAACTGCATTTAAAATAATTGCCCTTAAACAAATCCATCATGTTCTGCTTGCTTAACAAAGTTGTTCTGTGTCATTGTGAATGAAATTTTGGATGGGCAGTGAGAAAAAATGTGCTGCATAAAATTTTGAGCTACAGAACCACACACTTGACACCTCCATCTATAAACACGTTACCTCATTTCTAACAACCGGTGACACAAGGCTGTACTAAATGTTATGCAGGGCCATGTGGTTACCTAGTCAAGCAAATGAAAGGTGGCCTTCATAACCAAAGGCTCTTGACCTGATAATGACCCACTCGTTCCCCTTCTTAAGAGGTTTCTATGAGAGGAAAAAAAAAACCAAAAAAAACCCAAACAAAACCC
Organism: Pterocles gutturalis; assembly: GCF_000699245.1. Classification (NCBI taxonomy): domain Eukaryota; kingdom Metazoa; phylum Chordata; class Aves; order Pterocliformes; family Pteroclidae; genus Pterocles; species Pterocles gutturalis. The sequence continues at coordinate 89,957 of NW_010128156.1, forward strand.
AAACCACTGGAGTGCTTGTTTGGGTAGTGTTCTGAGGAGAAGCAGAGGGAATCTTGTTAACCTTGAACCTTGAAAAAGATTTTCCTGAATCTCAGAAAGGCTCCTTCATATATTTCAGATTCATTATAGTGCTGTAGTTAAATTAACCAAAATAGTGTTCAGATGCCTGTGCAGACACTTGTGAACAACACTGGTCATTCTGCCCGAAGACGCAGTAAAACTGTGGAACAGCTCTTTCTACAGCATGACAGCAAACGCAATGCTGAAGCAGTCTAGATTAACAGAGAAACATGTGGAACAATATAACCTAGGGGTTACCTCAGGCATCTCAAATACTGCAAATTCTCCTGTGGATGTCTGTAATTGGAAAAAGAGCAGAAGACAAAGAAACTAAAAACCATCGGTGGGACGGCTAACCTAGGTAAACACAAATCTAATAGGAGAAGATGGAATGGACTTTGCTGTAAAGCCAGGTAACTTAAACCTGCCTTAAACTCCACAGATCTCACTAATGGAACAACAAATAAAAGACATGAAAAAATTGAATGAGAGTTTTTTACACAGGTGTCACCTCAGAAGAAATCCTATGGTTATTTCTGAGTGAGTCACCCAGGACTTGTTACACGAAATGAGCACATACCCTACAGAAACCCTTCCCAGTGAAATGCAATGAAATGCAAAGTGTTCCACCAAAGGAGCACCAACGGACACCAGCTGATGTTCACCCCACGCAAGGCAGCTTCAGCTCCACCTGCACCCGAGAGCCACCCACACTGGTCAAGGACAAAAGTCTGGGATCTACAGTTTGATTGACAGGCGCTAGGAACAGGAGGTCTGTGTTAAGGAAACTGGGAGACAGAAAAGGAATGAAGCAAAAATGTAAGAGCATTAGAGGCTTACAATAAAGATTTAGTGACAAGAAGGGAAAAAAAACACAGAAAGACAAGAAAACTTCTCAATATGTTAAAACATGTCAAAAGATCTACAAAAGATATGGAACCATCAGATGGTTCAAGTCAATACCTTTGTTCAAACTTCAGTAAGAACAGTGTCACTTAAATAATACAGAACGTATACTATCTAAGGCTATTGAAATCAGTCCAGCTGAAACTTCATGCTCAGGGTTGAGCAACTGTGAATATAGTTTTTGACAAATACTAACAGAAAGAAAAACAAAACTGAAATCTGGGTTGATGTTTATCATTACTAGAGAAAAACATCACTTGGAGGTCATCAGCATGAAATAAAAATAACCCATGTAGTGTTATCTCAGACAAATTTGTTCTTTTTCAGTTGGGTTTAATTTTCACCTATGTCTTTGGTATAGACACCAAATTTGTCTATTTGTCTCCCTAAAAGCCAAAAAAAAAAAAAAAAAGAAATATTTTAAAATTAACTTTTTGGACAGAAGAATATGATCTGTAATCAGGTAGTACAAAAACAAATAAAATTATTTTCACAGTTAGCATCACCTCCTTTTTCTCAACTAGTTTTTAATTTGTTTTCACTATAGTATTGCTGCCTAGTTACCCAACCAACATCAGCCTTGAAAACCAAATAATTAATAAACCAAAGTCCATCGGTCTTTCAAAGACCTTTAACTTTGTGAAGAATACATTACAGATTAAGTGCTTTGCAGAACAATATTACATTTGTGTTGCACTGGAACTAGAGCAACACTTTGCTTTTTCCCCATTTCTGAGCTTTGGGAAAATAACAGCTGGTTCTGCAGCCTCTTACCCTCCCACGAGTGCTGGCCTCTTCAGCAAATTCTTGTTGCTGTCTTGTCTTCAGGGAAAACCTTAGATCTACAGGCTTATCTTAGTGATTTAAACACAGCTACCTAAGGTTGTGATGGATTTCCTTTATTTGCAGCCTTCCAGTCAAGACTAGATGGATATCTAAGAGACATGTTATAGCTCAAACAGAGAGAGAGGTGCCTGATGCAGGAATTATAGGGTCAGATTCAAAGGCCTGTGTTATGTAGGAGGTCAAGCAAGGTGAGCTTGTACTTCAAACCTGTGCATCTACACTGTAAATTTCAGCGATGTCTGTAAAAGTATGAAGTGCACAAGGAATTGAATGCAAAGCATTTACCTTTTCCTTTTGTCTGAGCTGTAACCCAAGGCTTTGCCTTTCCACCACATAATTTTGAAAGGAAATTAATTTCCCTGCTCACCAGTTTTACTGAAATAATTTAAAGCAAATTCTCAGCTACTGCTTACTTGAGCACTGAAACTTTCTTAACCCCAAAGCTCTCTCACTTCAACACTTCCCTCCAATAAGAGCTCCACCTGAAACAAAAACATTTTCTTTCCCATTTCAACCCAGAATTCTCTATTCAGCTTTAAATATAACCCCAGGGAAGATTTCCTTTTTTTTCTCCTTTTTTTTTAAATATTACTCACTTACCTGTTCTCATCTAGTCTTTCCTCAGTCCCTGATCCTGGAATGAGCCAGTTCACAGGATAATCATAGAGCATCACTAAGAGTGAGGATTGTCTACCTGTGGAGAAGCTCCTTGAAGGGTAGCTCTACATTTTCTTCAAGGAAAGGATGGAGGAGATACACACATCCATAACACGCTGACGTTATGGAGCTTTTGCCTATCCAGGACCTCTTGCTTTAAACATAAAATGTAAAACTTGTTCTATGGTGTTTACTACATGGCTGTGGAGCAGAAGTTCTCAGTAACTGCTCAGGCTCCTCCAAACTTCTCAATTCTTTATAACTTTGTGACTTTTTCTGCCTCTTTGGTGAGTGTTTGAAATAAGAAAAGGGGGCAACAGAAAGTGGGTCCACTCCATCGGACTAGACATATTCAAAGGTGATAACCAAAGGCGGAATGAACTTGGCTGTTACTGTCCCCACCTAGAGCCAAAGGTTGTATTTGGCTATTCCACACATAGAACCAGTATTTGATCTATTGCCGAGGGTGTCAGCTCAGGGGAAACACCAACGGTGTCCTACTAACACATTAGGTTCCTATGCCCTAACATCTTGTGATGATCGGGCAAGGAGAGCATGTGCCACATTTGACTTCTGTACAGCTGGGAAGGAAGAGTAGGAGCACTGGGTCTAGTTGCAGGGTCATTTCTGGAACCTGAGGAAGCTCGGAAAGAGAAGGAAATAACACTAAATAAACAAATCTCCCGCTTTGTACCAAAACAAGCTGAGGAAGTGCCCGGTTATCACGAAAGCACATGAAAAATAGTAAAAGAACTGATACTTGTGGCACTGAGAAAAGAGATCATTCAAAATACAGGGAGAAGGGGGAAACGGGAAACTGAAGTCATGTAACTGAATAGAACTGGGATCATGTTGGCTACCTGCAAAAAATACAGCTGTAATGCAAATCTTGGAACGTGAGAGCTACGAGCTGAGCAAGCCTCTGTGGGGGTGCCAGCAGCTGCCCAGACTCCTCAGCACTGGGCCTTTATGAGCTGAGCGCTTTACTGGGCACATTCCCTTTAATATTTATTTTCACAGAATCAGCCTGATCTCATGTTCCAAGAATGAAACCCTGGCATGGAAGTGGCATATCTGCTAGTTAATGTCAACATTCAATGTGCAACCAGAGAGCAAACAGGACTTCATATTGTGGCAAAAACTGAGTTACTCTTTCTATTTTCTTTGTGTCAGATACATTAAATGTCTCATAAAATAGTAAAAGAATTACATTCTTACTTGAAAAACAAAAAAAAGTACCTTCTTCTACAAGTTCAATAAAAATATTTTAATGTCTAGCTAGTAATAAATAGCTTGAAACATCCTTTGCAGAAAATATCATAGTAAAAGACCCCAGTGATTTGCAAAGTACTATTTAGAATCATAGAATCATAAAGGTTGGAAAAGACCTCAAGGATCACCAAGTCCAACCCAACACCACCTAACTCACTAAACCATGTCCCTAAGCACCACATCTACACGTTTCTTGAACCCCTCCAGAGATGGTGACTCAACCACCTCCCTGGGCAGCCTGTCCCAATGTCTGACCACTCTTTCAGTGAAGAAATTTTTTCTCATATCTACCCTAAACCTCCCCTGCTGCAACTTGAGGCCATTTCCTCTTGTCCTATCACTTGTTACTTTAGAGAAGAGGCCAGCACCCACCTCACTACAAACTAACTAAACAGCACTAAATAACAGTACTAAACTATTAAGGGAAAG
>NW_010128156.1:94143-159724 GCF_000699245.1 Pterocles gutturalis
AACAATGAATGAACCACTCTGTAGCAAAAGGAAATTCCTCCCCGACTTAAAAATAGGTAAGGCCAGACTAAGTCATCACACAGTGGGTACAGCCATCTGTCTAAATCTCACCAGCTATAGAAACTATGCCCTATGTGAATAACCCAGTTCATCCATGTGCTTTACTGTCCTGCTCTTCTGGACCAAAAATCACAGATCACATTTCAAACTCCGATGTGCCCAACTCTGTGAAGAACTGACCTATTTGGACTCCCACTGCTATAAGGTAGTGTTCAGAACCACCAGGATTTCATCTTAGGTTCACAAATACAGTAACTAATGACAGCTAACACTGGCACAGCACTTCTGGAAGTCTTAGAGAAGAAACACCTGTGGCATACCCCACCCTGGCAGGGAAACGGAGCTGGTGACCTAACAGTCTTTCCACCTCTGACTTCTGGGGTTTTATGAGTTGTCAGTCACACCTCAGTGTGATAGCACTATAAAATCCCAGCACGTAAGAAAGCTGGCAGAAGGCTTTGGCTGTGCAACTGTGGCTTGATGTTTAGCTGTGTCTGAAAGACTGAAAGGAGGTAGAAGACTTCTAAGGATCAGTGTTGACCGTTGCCTTCAGATATATTCAAAGACACAAAATCCAGTTACACAGACAGCAAGCTTACCTGTGGTTTGGGCTGTAGGACATATACAACTTTGGAAAAAACATAAAGGAAAAGGAAAAATAAAGCAAACTCCCTCTAAATACCACCTGTATGGACTGTTACCTTGGTGTTCAGAAGGTTGGCAAGGACTCCTCTGCGTTGCAGGAGGTCCCTTGAGCAAGGCAAGATCTCGCTCATGTATTTTTCTGCATAATATGCCGCAGTAGGAAAGTTTCTTTATTTCAAGCATAGTAACAGTTTAATAAAGCAATAAAAATATGTATGAAATAGAGAAGCAGAACTGTTTTCTTTTGTCCCTCAAAATTCCTGTAATGGGAAAAGAAAATGCTGGAAACTGGGTCTTCAAGTCATACACCAGGGCTCTAAACCTGGGACCGTCCTTCATCTCACTGTATAGTCATCAAAGCTATTTGGTTGTATATTGTATATATGTGTATGGCATCCCTATTCTTCTGGAATTTGGAAGTGGTTTGTTCTGATTTAAATCATGCTGTAGAAAAAGGGCCACTCAAGATGTAGAGCTGGAAAGCAGCACTGCTAAACCGTCTGAAGTACTTAAAATGAGATTTTGGTCCAGGTCCCTCTCCACCATATCCTCATGTTGGGGAAGTATATTCAGAGCTGCCATGGCTTTCCCAGGTGTTTTCTACTGGGACAGAGCGCAGAGCGTGCAGTTAATCATGAGTGCAATCAAGTGTCCTAAGGTCTTTGGGTGAAAGCTGTTACAGACATTGAAAAAGTGTTTAATAATCAGAGCCCCATGTCCTGAGCACAGGCTGGGTTCACAAAAGTTCACACACCTCTTAAGAAGTTCAGGCCAAAATGTAAGCGGGCCAGAGCAACACTGCGATTTCAAATGGCAGCAGGGACTGCACACGGCTGGAAACCCCTCCTGGGAAAATCGTGGGAAATACATCCAGACGGCCCTTTGGGGTGGCTTGTGCAATGCACTTGCACTGTGAACAGATCTCAGAGGGCGCACAACTCCCTCCATCCAGAGAAAAATCAATTTGAATCACCACTAAGTGATCTCTGCCCAGGGGCATTCAGCTCGAGGTTTTCATTTTCTTTTGAAAGCAGAGTACATACTGAATTTCCAGGATCATGACTACACTGTAAGGTGTGTGATGAGTATTGCTGCTGTTATAAACTGCAGGCACAACGTTACTGTGTGCAGTTGCTTACAGTTGACAAAAAATACTTTTTATCACAACTACTTCTCTTTAAGTAATTCCAGTTGCAAACACATGTAACGACCATCCTTGTGAAAAATCAACATAAAGTCTTTCCACTAACTGGAAATGCATTGGCAAGTCAAAACACCCTGTTCTTCCTCATTTGCAGTACACTCTCATAAAAAGAAACTGGGTGGATGAAGGCATTTTTCCTTTGGAGTGAGGATGGAGACTTTGCTGCCCTCTCTTTTAAGCTGATGCTGGAACAGATTCAATGGGTTCTTCTCACAAATACAGACAAATGTAGTGCTCTAGTCCAGTGAGACAGCAATGAAATGAGCACTGCACTCCCTGCTATTATACTCTACAGACTGTTAGGACATGGCAATCAAGATGTGAAACTCACTAAAAAAAAATTATTTTTGCCAAAAGAAAGGAAAATATTATTTCTATTTCTGTTTTATGTAAATAGAGGCAATGGGAGACCTGCCTTATATAAACTTATAGTCTTAGAAGATGAAAAGACTAAAACCACCATAAATGAAAAAGCCACACTCACCCTAACAACTTCCTAGGGATTTTTTTGCTAGTTTTTTCTGATGTACTTTAAGACTATATTTGCAAAATGCTTTTTTATTATGTAAAAACAGGATTTATTAGATAGGAGTTACCCAAACCAACCTTAGATGGCTGAAGATGAGTTTATCTGCAACTTCTGCAGCAGTTAGAACATAAAAAAACTTCTCAGTTCTCCAGGAAGTAGGCACGGAAAGGAAAGAGAGTATTACCCTACACAAATCAACACAGAGGCAAGGAAGTATCTGCAATAAGGCTGGCTTAGAGCATCATGTTGAAAAAGTATGAGATTAGTGTATACATTAATCTGTACAACTGCAATACAGATTTTGTATCATTTTTTAGACAGCACAGCAAACTCCCTAACCCAATGCTGAACAACGCCATAGCACTGTTGGGTTTTTCCTACCATAAACCAATTCAGTATTAAGAGAAGTTAATCATTAGACGACTAGTTGTACATTAAGACAGACTCCCTTCTTTGTCTTTCGGCGTTATGAAATGCCTTCTTCTTTGAAATGCCACATAAAAGTGATAGATGCCCTTTCTTTAAAAGTCAGGCATCTAGACAAGTTATGCTTTATATTAGTTCAGCGACAAAGAGCCCTCCTTGTTTAAATATAGAAGCGCAAAGCAGATAAGGTGAAGTGAGCTGGCTGCTGTGAGCGCGCCAGGTCTGTGCTCCGTGCAGATAAGCAGCTGGAGAGCAGGGGAGTATTCCTTGTGCAAGAGTGTACCGTATGAGTTACAGCCTGGAGACAAGGGTACGAGGCGAAAACAAATTAAGCCGAGGTCAAAGATGCAAATGGTCAAATATATTTGCGATAACACGATGTTGGCATTTCCTAAGGATGTCTAATGGATTTTTGAAAGATCGTGGAAGCTGCTTCTTAAAACAACTTCAGAATCAGAGCAAAGTCTCCCTACGAACACAGAAAAGGGGTGTGCGTACGTGCACGTGTGTGCTTGCTTGCATGTGTGTGGGGGTTTATCCTTCTCAGTAACATTTGTGTTTAGAGAGCTTCAGGAGCACTGTCAGAAGTAATGCCACCTCCTCAAAAATACACACACTATCCTAAAACAAGAGATGAATGAACAGAGAGGCAGAAAAGCAGGACTGCGCAAGAAAACAAGCAAATCCCTTTCCTGAATCATTACAAAAGAAGTTTCTCCCCAGAGGAATGTTAAACTATATTTTTGCCTACCAGTTTTTACGAGACAAAACTGTTGCTCAGGAGAATAAACGCCTGCTTTGTGTGCCCCCCGTGGAAGCAGGAGGCAGTCAAGTCAGGGCTCAGCTAATGTATAATCTATATTTACATGTCAACCCCCCCCCTTATTTAGGTTCTTGATTTACAAGCCCTAGTTTTCATAAAAGTCAGTCATTCCTAAGGAAAGAATGCAGAGCAGATTTATAGGATCTGCACTATGCCTTAAATCTTAATAGCATTTTTAAAGTGCTTTTATGACTCATCCGAAGTAATGTTTTCCCTCTATTTTCAAGACATTACTGTGTAAAAACTGATCCAAATCTTTCCCTTAAAAACAAGATCATTTTAACCAACCATGCTGGCGTCAACTCTACTGCAATGCTAAAACATTGTCAGCAATGTCCTTATAAGCCTCTGTTTTCAAGAGTTCATAGCTAAAATGTAAAATATGCTTTGTACTAAGGTTTGTCTGATAAGATCTCAACCTGCACGAGCAGTGAATTTGTTTTCACCATCGCAGTCAAAATAAAATAAATCTCTGGAGGCTCCTGTAAGTTAGATGAAGGTAAAGGGTCTGATTTCGTGCCTTCTCCCCCACACCAGGCTCCTCTTTTCTTTGAGAAGTCTGTTTGATATGTCAGCTCAGGTTTAGTCCAGTTAAGAGCAAAAATATCGCAAGTACATTAATCACATGCACACGTACAAACGTGCTGTTTGGGCACACGTGTTTACATCCGTTCATGGGCACAGCGACGCAGTGCTGGTTGTTAAGCAGCTCTCTCCAGAACTCATGTCCTTTAGACAGAATTGTAAATACTATCAAAGTAGTAAATAGTTAAGTGAAATGTCCTAAAATGGATTTCTAGAGAATGAGTTTCTTAAACACTTTTTTAGGAAACCAAGTAGCAAGTAGGTCATGCTAATACGCCATTAGACAATATATGCTATACTCACTAGCAAGGTCTTTCAGTGGGATAAGTGACAGCAAGCACAACATTTAAGAAATATATTTGCAGAAATTAGGTTCTTAGTTAATGATAGATTGCATAGCACCAAGATCTCCATATCATATCTAAAGCGTTGTTGCCAAAATCACCTAACTCACAATGGTTGCATCTTTTGGAGTTGACTTCACCTGACAGTAACAACAGCGCTGTGGACCAAACAAGCATCCCCAAAGTCTCCTTGGACACAAGCTGAACTGCCCTCTCCCCATTTTCTCTTTAACTCTATGAGGCTTGTGCTCCTGGCTGCACAATAATTCATCTTCAATAAGAGAGATGGATAATATCTCATAGTCGAGCCTGGAGCGATCTGCACAGTTTTGGGAGAACTAGGAACTGCGGGGGGCAAGAAAGACCAGTCCCTACCTCTCAGCTGATGCAGTGGTCATGAGTCAGCCATGGAAAAGGTGAGCACCAGTGACACTGTCCACAGCTATAGCAGATGCGGTGCCATCCTGGAAGGAGGCAAGAGCTCCATGGAGGCAGCCCAGCCAGGTGCTGGGCACTTAAGTTTCAGAACCTGGGCAAGACACAAGATACAAAACCAAACTATCCAGATCACTTTCTTGATATAGATGTCTAAGTTACAGAAAAATGCCATTTAAAGTTTGTAAATTTTCCCCTAGATTTTTGCCATGGCAATCTTCAAAATTACTTTCTGGAAATACAGACATTATAAGATTATAAAAACATATTAGAATCAATTTCATAGATCAGACTAAATGACAGTATTTTCATTTTACTTTTTATCTTGAGATCTTAGACTTTTCTTTCTGATGAAAGAAATTTAAAAGGTTTAAGTTTTGTTTGGTTTTTTGGGGGTTTTCTTTGGTTTTTTTTTTTTTGTTTGTTTGTTTGTTTTTTTTAAAGAGTGTGTTCTAACCCACGGTTACTTAACCTGAAAGTGTTCAAAATCAGTGGAAAATATCTGTTATATGCTAGGCTATTACAAGCTAGATTAAGTATATATCAAATACTACCAACAGAGAAAGAAAAAAGAGTTGGGAACAGCAAACATTTCCAGTAAATTAGAAATATGCTTTAGAGCATCCTGAATAATGTTTCAAAGCACTCAGAACATTATCCCACTAAATCAAGTATTTACTCTGGATCCAGTTTTGCAACCTTCATTCATGTGAGTAGTCTCATCTGTAGTAACAGGATTGCAAATGTAAAGACCACTCACCTGAGCACACGCTTTTTAGAGTCTGCTGTTACTCCTTTAAATGCTTTAAAATTAAAAATTTCCATTTACAACAGCATTTGATATGAAAACCAGTTTTTCAAACATCAGTCTCCATTCCAAGGCTGGTCAAACTTTAGAGCTAAAACTAGTCGTAAACACAGCTATTACCTTGGTAAACATTTTTGTCAATAGTCTTTCTTCAAGTGTCTGAAAACAAATAAGTTATTTCAACTAATTAATTAACAATAATAAAAATCTGTCTACTATACACAGAATAGACCATCAAAATATACCATCAAATTGCAACACTTTATATTAAAAATATCACCACCTCAAAGAATTTATTAATCAATAGCCACAAAGCCTAAGGAAAGGTAGGGGTTAAATGGCACACATATATGCCATTTCTAAAGCCTCAGTATCAACAAGCAAATAAACTCAAAATTCCCACCTCCTACATTCCCATCAACCAATAAACACTAATATTTGTATGCAAGCTCTTAACCTAAATTCTAAAAGAAGAATAAATAAATAAATAAACAAACAAATCCGAAGGCCCTGGGGACTTATCAACAAAGCACAAATTACTTCCAGACATCCAGTATCGATGATGTATACATTAACAGGTACCAACATGAGATGTGATTATACAATATTCAGAGTTCTTGGCTTTGGTGAGACAAATAGTTAAGCAGATGCTTAAACTGGAATGTGTGAAGAGTCCTCCTGAAACATCCTGTAACTGCGAGCCAAACACTTCAGCTCTGTAGAGGGCTACTCCGGTGCACGCTTTTGCTGTTCTTCAGCTATTGTCAGTGTTCAAAGTTGAAGCTTGAGTGCAGCTTCTGTCCTTTGCTGCATGGGAGGTGACACAAATAGCAAACCTCTCCTCTGCTGTCCCCCGTGCAGACCAGGCAGAGAGCTCCATGAAAACCCAGAGCTCACAGAAAGCACTGGATTAAAGCCTCTGGAACCCTGCTCAGCTGTTTGGCCATGGTGAAGGCTCCTGAAGCCCCTAGGAAGGCTCCTTGAGTCTAGACACGGACTAGACTGTAAAAGCTCCATCTGGCACCATGAATCAGTTGCTCTTCTGTTCCCACCCTACCTGATGGACTCCAGCTAGCAGGCAGTAGGAGCACCCCTGCCAGGGAAGACCCTAGCTGAGATACTGCAAAGCAACACATCAGCAAGAATTCCTGTCTGCTGTCTTCCCAGGGTCCAACCAACAGACTCCTACTCGATTTACCTCCCAGAAATACCTTATATTAGTTGGAATAGCTCCATCAGGACAGATTGGATAAATACTCTCCCAAAACAGAGTGGTCTAGTGACAAAGCTCTGCCCCCGAAGACCAGTGGTGTACGTTCCTGTCTTCACAGAAAAAGAAGTGTCTCAAAGGCCACGAGTGGTCACAGTTGTCTCATTATTTGAAATATCTAGCTTAACATGCTGATAGAACAGCTTTCCCTCATAAGGCTGGTGGAGCAGGTTGTCCCAAGAGGTGTGAGGTCTCCATCACTTGAGGTTTCCACGACCAGACTGCAGGACGCCCTGCACAACCTGGTGTGGTCCCAGAGCTGACTCTGCTCGGAGCAGGAGGTTCAACTAGAGCTCCCCTGAGCTCCCTTCCAGCCTGAATTCCCCTGGAGTGCTAAGAATTCACTCTCTCTCCTTCTTTTGTCCTCTTTCTGCCCCCAAAATTAGGCTTTCTCTAGGTATATTTTCATTTGTGCCTCAACATTTTCTTGAGAAAGCCTGCTGACATCACAGAAAAGCTCCGTTCAAGACAGAATTGAACCTTTATGAATACTGTTAGCTATCTTATACACACACTGTTATTTTGCTACTGTCAAGCCACAACCCTTTTTCCCCCCAAAGTGATAGCTGCCAGCTCCAGCTTCCAAAAGACCATTGTAATGAAACACTTTATTTTCAAATGTGTCATTTATAGAAGCAGGAAATGTTTTTCACCTCCTGAACTTTCCAATAGCTCAGGATCACACTTCTTCTCTCTTAAGAAAAGCTTTTAACAGCTCAGGTGTATGATCTATGTGGAGGAGCTTATGGCTGAACACACTGGAATACCTGGATGTCAATTGAAACTCAAGAGGCAACATCTCTAGCTGAACTAGAGACTGTATTTTATACGGACAGTGAAAATAATTTATGCAGACAGAAAACTAGAGTGTAAAGGACCATTAGAAGCCAAACACTTAATCTTCTGCCCTTGGACAATCAACCTGCGCTGTTCCTAGCACAGGTGTGCCTCAGCGTCCTTAAAAACAAACCTTCTCTGCTACAGATTCCAAAATCTCCCTTAGCAATTCTTACTTCAAGGTGCTAAATGTCAAGGATTTAAGCACACGCTCTGATGGTTTGGGCTCTCATTGTTATTTGAAATGTGTCTTATTTTCAATCTGTGTTTTTTTTTTTTTTTTTCTGTCGTGCACTTACCATCCAACTGGTGCTTGTACACCAGCTGACCTTGTGCTAAACAGCCATGTTTACATGCTACCTCACTAATCCACACCTCTGAGGAAACCTGTTATCTGACAGCTTAGGAGTTGTTCATTTAAGCATTGAATCCCTTGACCACTAAGAGCTGAATGCTCATTTAGTGGGAGATAACTGGCATTGACAAGTAGGGGCAAGTTATCAGCCACAGACACAAAAATGTGTATAACTTGTCGAAGCATGAGTTAGCCTTGCTCTAGGATTGCATTAGCTCACACATTCCTCTCTTGAAAGCTTCCTTTTATTAAGTATACACCGTGTATGCCTTAAAGCCAGCACTCCCTTTCTGGCTTCATCCAATTGGGAGTACGCGTAAACCACTTGAGAGAAAACTTTTTGGAGATGATGACAATAGTATTGGCTAATAGCTTCTAGTCTCTGCCTTAACTTCACGTCCCAATGCTGGCTCAAAGTCTGTTGATCTGGTTCCCTTACTGCATGACCATAAGCAGACATTGCAAAGGTCTTTTGTGAGACGCTGAGTCAGCAAAGATGTACCAGGGTTTAAGCCTGAGTCTCCATCCCACTGACAGAGAGGCTGCTGAAGGAAATGGGAATGTGAAATTTTGCCCTCAAAAATGCAATGGGAAAGCAAATTCTTCTTCAAATAATAGCTTTGTGGACAGATACTCACTCTGTACTCAGGTGTCCGCAGGTACATGCAACCCCTGGACTGCTGGCTTGGCTCTGCTGTCCCCATTTGACCAAGTTCCTTCCTAGCCATGATGATATTAGCTGTGAGATCTGCTTTTGGACTCAGATGCACTGCTATGCAAATTTCAGTCCAAACAGTTTGCGTTTTCTAGTGCAAATGAAACCTTTTATTCAGATTTCACCTTTTTTTTTTGACCAGGAAAGATGACTTCTTCAAACATCTGCCAACAGAAATGCAGGCTCACGGACTGGTCGGAAGTTATTTTCCACGATAAACCATGAGAGGGAATTAATTCATTTTTAGAAGATAGTAAAGAAATATTTGGGACTCTAGCAAACTGAAATGGAAGAGTCACTTTCTGATCAAATAGACCTCTACAAAACTCTTAGTATGTTGTGGACCAAGATCTGTCTGAAGGTCATGCGGCTTCTGTCCTACCTTTAGATGAAGTATAGAACAAGACTGTAAATCAAAAACTTGCGGATGGTAAACACTGTTCCTCAATATTGCAGCTACCACAATGATGGGGAACCTCACAGTACATTGCAGACATCCCTGACACGAGACATTATTTCTGTTTCCTCATGCAACAGGGTAAGATTCTGGAGTGAAGGCTTAGTAAAAGCAGCTCTTAAGATTTCTTTCCCCAGTGGCGTACAACAAAGTTTCATTGACTTCAGATGACCAGAAATGAGATTACCAAATAGCACAATAAGGACTAATTAATTTTTTTTTTGTGCCTATTAATTTTGTGACACTGCTGTATATCTGAATTGATTTATAAGGGAAAAACTAGCAGCATGGCATCTTTTTCTTTTCTTAAAAAAAATTTTTTTAACTGAGATTCTGATTTCTGAGTTTTTTAGGAAAAAAAAAATCAAAATGTAGGAACAGATTCTCTAAATTAGGCCTGGGTCTGCAGCAGAGGGATCCAAGGGAATTTAAAGCAGTTGTCACCATAAGTAGTTCATGGTTTGGTTTTGCTTAGAGGATTTTAAATTTGTGTTTAAAATGCTGCCAAAGTATAAGCAGCAACAACCTCAAATCTATAAAGATCATCCATGACAGTTGTAATATATTCCACTCACAATTTGTTTGTATGAATGCAATTTCTCATATGGAAGGAAAAAATGGAAGTTAACAGAGGAAACCAGACCTGGTTTAGGATAAGGTATTTTACTGGATTAGGTGTTTTACTAAACACAACCTCTGCTTTTCATCAGTATTAAAATAAATATCGTTAACCTGTTGTGCACCTGTGTACACAGGAATTATTGGTGAGGGACACAGGTTAACTGCCTCAAAAGCTTGAGAGGGGCAGATAATCTCTTGACAGTATTCTGTAAGCTTCAAAATCATATGCACCAAGAACTCACCATACATAACGTGAAAATACGATAGAGAATAAAAGATACCGACTTACCAGCAAGGAGACATGACAGCTTCTGCTTTAAAAAACAAAACAAAACAAAACAAAACAAAACCAAAACAAAACAACGAAATCCATCAACAAACACTAACAATTCCACAGCGTTTCCATTCAATTTGAATTCATGCTTTGGATTACACTTGATAGCATGGGATAAAGTGAGTCCTTGCAACATGCAGGTAATTTTCTGCCTTACACAAGGGGAGCAGTGAAGGTTGCCTGCTTCTGAACATCACCCCAGGAGACCATGCAGAAATGGGGAGCAACTTTGTAGACATGAATTTAGCTTTCATTTTAACCACTGATCCCCTTTTAAAAAAAAAAAAAAAAGAAAGAAAGAAAAAAGAAAAAAAAAGAAAGAAAAAAAAAAGAAAAACAAACCAAAACCCAGATCAAGCTATTATTTATGCCTAAAAATGTCACCAGAATGTGTGACTAAGGACACACTAGAGCGATCACTTTCCATCAATTAGCAGCATGGGAAATATTTTTAGTATCTCCATGTCTGGATTTTTCTGCTTTAGGTAGGTGACTTGGCTGATATTACAAAAGACTGCTTGAAGAAAGCCTTTACTGAAGGAAACACTACTGTGGGGAAGTTGAGAAATGATTTTCAGAAACTGCAATCTGATCCCAACGAAATCTGCGTTCAGCTCACAGACAGGCAGCGGTGAAGCCATGCCTTCGTGAAAGCGCTTCTAAGTGGGAAGGAGATCAGGAAGCCGCTTGGCAAAACTGACACGCAGGGCTCTTTGAAAAGAAATAGAATAACTGTTACACAAAGGCATCAGAAACGCTGAATTTCACTGACTGCATTGTCTTCGAAAACAGCCCTTTGTACTTTGAAAAGAACTGCAGTAGACGATGATTAAATTGTGTAATCAGGAGAGATAGCAGTGAGAACCTCGGGGCACGTCTCTGTCCTGCTGTGCCCACACGATATGCCGGGAGAAAGCAAACATGGAGCTGGGTGACCCTGGCGGTGTCACACCCCATCTGAAGCATCAGCCTTGCGAAGGGGCTCGGAGCTGGCTGGCACCCAGCAGCTCTCCAGCTTCGACAGGCAGAAACGCCCTCCGCTTGACTTCATGATGAATGGCGAGACACTGAAGCTAGACTAATTCCGTCTGGAAATACGGCACATGGGGTTTTAGCAGAAGCTGTAATTTTAAATGAGACTCTAAATCTGTGTCGGGCTTTTTTCTGAGAGATGACCTCCTGCCTAACCGGCAACTGTAGGGCAGACACAGGATCACATGGCATCTTGGAAGACGAGATGGCTCTTCTGCCTTAAGTATTCATATACATCAAACATGAACTTCATTTGTATCCTTTCCCACCGTCCAGAGATGTCAGAAATCAGTTTAATTCTGTCGACTGTCAAGACTCCCTGGGAATGATGTGTATCTTCTCTATCGCTCTCATACAGAATCCATTTTTGCTCTGAATAATTACTGCCAGAGCTGAACCAGAACCTGCCAACGTTGCAGAAAAGAATCCAACCCTTTTCTACAGCTTTCAAAGCAGATACAAATTTGCTTTACTTGTCCTTTTTTCTACACTTCATCCTCTTTGAATAACAGCACACGTGGATTTAGTGGAGACATGGTATGTAAGAACTTTGGGCAGATCCTCAGTTGGTATACAATTGGCTTCAGAAAAGCTACACTTGGTTATGTCCTGAAGATGCATCACAGTGAATTTGAAAAGCTCTCTTGGATATTATTCACCTCATGTGAATGCAACTGTTCCCATCAGCTATCTCATTTTAAGGATTTTAGCTACTGACTCAGAGGACAGACAATAGTATGGGATTGGGACCAAGCAATTAACCCTTCACTCATTTTTATTAGTGAATCCTGAACTGGACTCACACAGAGAACCTGTAACACTGTTAGCCAAAGAAAGCAGAGCAAAATTTTAAACAATCAAAAGTTTGGAAGAGAATATTAAACAGCAGCCCATGATTTGCACATAGAAAATTTTTTAAAAAACAGCAAAACCAAAAGGACATTAATTGAAACCTTTAATCCCAACAAAGTGCTCATTCTGAGATAATTACTGCTATAAAATCCTCTGCCACAGAGACACTGACAAGAAAAACCATCTTCAAAAGTTACATACGTAAGCAGCATGGAACTTGAGAAAAGAGTTGGCAAGGTTGAAACCCTACAGAGACATGAAAGAATGAAAATATTCTGGAGGGAGCTGAGCCTTTCAGCATAAGTCCTTCCTCTGTAAGAACATGTTATCGTTTAGAAGACTCTGAAACAGGAAAAGGATGGGGAAGATTTGCACACAGAAGCCAGTTCCTCTTATAAAATAACGAAACAATGGATAAAATAATGAACAGCAACAAACTAGACCTTGAAAAACTGTTGAGTCAACTGTCAGCAATAAAGGTGATTCAAACTGAAATTATACAGTTTCTTACTCATGGCACATGAAGTGCTATAATTAAAAAAAACCAAACAAGGAAGGTCTTCTGCTATTGGGATTTTTCCGTTCGTTACTGCTACAAAAGTTTCTGAGATGCACATTAAAACTGTCACTGTCCTTTGCTCCAGTCATGCTTATTTTGGCACCTACCCAAGGATGATAGCAACTCTTGGAGCAAAGCAATGCTCAGTCCCTGCCACAACCCTGCTTCATAAATGCTGGGTTTGGTTTGTATTAGTGGGGAAACGACATGTGCTTTTTAATATAAACAAGCTTGGCCAATATCTTAAATCACTTTCTCACTCCCTATGTACTGACTAAGAAGCTTTAGACTGACAAATAAATCCACTTGCAGAGATCTCCAAAGTGCTCATTTCCTCAATGGCAATATTGCTGCAAGCCTCCAAAGAGCGGTGTCCATCAGTTGGGCCAACAGCCATCCCAGGAAAACGCACCAGTCCTTGCACTGGGGTTCTTTCCTGCTGATACATTCAGATAAAGATGCCTTTGACACGAGTTTTTACTGAAAATTCTATATGACAAAGGGCTATACTCATCACAGATACTTTTCCCAATAAGTATTGACGCATTTTTAAATGTTTTTAACAGTTGCATAGCTAGTCAAACATCTCTGTTAACAAATGTAATTGTTGAAATATTGAAACAAAACAATTTTGGCTTTTTTCCCTTTTTTCTTGCCAAGTCTAACTGTGTACTTTGGAAGACAGATATACACTTGATATGCACAGAGGCAGCCCTCTAAAAGTTACATTTAGTTACTGTGAAAAATATTCTTACTCTAGTAAGGCCAAAAATATGTACAATATATAAAATGTTAGCAGATTATTATTTTTTCTTTTTTTAATTTTGCTGACTATCAGTATTCTGAATCTTATGCTAAGTTATATGGGCAGGCCTAGGATTTGGTAGTCATTCCCATGGATTTAAAGCATCACATAGTTGCACTGCATATTATGAAAAAAAAAATTGCATACATCTTACATGCATAGACCCTTTCAGAGGTCTAGCTCAAGTGACAGGAAGTCCAATTACTCTGAATATCCACCATGATGAGGGCTGGAGAAAAAAGACAAAAGTTACATCAAGCCCTAGAGAAAATTCCTTCAGCTTCCTCTGCCACAGGCTCAGAGATGCAGAGACCGAGCAGGCAAAATCAGGAGGCAAAAAACATTCCACAGCTTTTATTTTTCCGACACTGGGAATCTGCCCTGATTCCCCATCTGCAGCCAGTCCTGCTTCTGCTAACCACAACTCCCGAAGCGTTTCGCTGTCGGGCTGTTCTGAGGAGCCACAGCTTGCAATCTCATTCAACGTGTGCAAGCATCAGACACAGTGTTCAAGTGTCCATGCATCAAGCATTAGATATGGGGCTCAAGCTTGGTTTAATTAGTTTTGTGGAAGGCTGAGTAAACTGGTTTTTAATCAGGTTGTTTGTGTTCATGAGCCTTTCCAGCAATCAATGGTGACCATTTATATTTACCTGTGAATAAATCTACTCTTCAGAAGTTCTCACCAACAGAGCAAGAAGCCATGAGAAATACATATTAAAAAAAAAAAAAATGAAATAGACTCTTTCAGAGCAGAGACTCCTGATTCATGCCAGACCTACAAGCATAGCTCAGGGGAACTGACATGGCCCAACTCTGCTGCTGGGAGAGGGAAATTCATTTCTCAGGTCTCTTATAACAGGAGAACTAAGCACAGACTGCAACAGTGCAACCAGAATTGCTTTTGGGAGGGAGTTCCCCTGCCATCGCCAGTGTTTACATCATCTTTATTTATGTAAGCAATTTATCACCCTCCTGCGGTGCAACTGCTGTCAGGCTGAGCTGGCTTCAAACCAGACCTGCAAGAGAAAGACTGAGTAACACACCCTTACTCAGAGCATCCTACTACCTCCCCAAACTCCTGGACAAACAAGTCCAAGAGCCAAGACAAAGCAACTCCCAAAGCCATGGGGCACTTTTCCTCCCTGCATTGCTGCAGTGGGACCAGCTCCAGCCCACAGCTACAGAAACCAGCCTCCCCCAGACAAGTGATGCTCTTAGGCGCTGCCATCCTCTGGTCCCTCCAGAGTGAATGAAAAGCTGGGACAGGGCCAATTCAATAAGGACCATGAGCTCCTTCTACATAATCACTTCTCAGATCCCTAGATTCAAGGTTTGAGCACGAGCAGGTCTGTACTTTAAAAGAGAATTATGTGCTTCATACAATAAAACATCTGTATTTGAAGAAAGCACCAGCAAATACTTACTTTCATGTTTTTGTCACAAACCCTTCTTCTGTGAAGACATTGCACAGTATGTGTCTGCAGGTTTTCTAGTGCATTTTCTTCCTGATAAGGTATGTTTTTTTCTGAGAAATGGTGTGAACGACATGCAAGGTACAAATATACCTTCCTTGGTCCCCAAATCTATATAATTCATAAGCCTGCAATAGAAAAAGGGCAAGGAAACAAAGGGATCTGGAGAATCACAGAACCATAGAATGGTTTGGGTTGGAAGGCACCACAACAGGTCATCTGGTTCCAACCCCCTGCCATGGGCAGGGACACCTCCCACTAGCCCAGGTTGCCCAAAGCCTCATCCAGCCTGGCCTTGAACCCCTCCAGGGATGGGGCATCCACAGCTTCTCTGGGCACCCTGGGCCACTGCCTCACCACCCTCCCAGTGAACAATTTCTTCCTAATATCTAATCTAAATGTGCCTTCTTTCAGCTTAAAACTGTTACCCCTTGTCCTACTCTACCCCTGGATCAGGAGTCCCTCCCCATACGGGAGGTGCTCCAGCCTCTTATCATCTTCACAAAAAGTTTCAGAGGATAGCACAAGCTCCTGGGAGGGTAAAAGATGAGAATCCTTTCAATATCAAATTCATTGCTGCCCCTGTTTTCCCACCACTTTTGACCATGTTAGCACAAGAACTATAGCTAGCATGTGAGATGCTTTGCTTTAAGCTCAAGAGCAAACCTTCCTGTACCAGCCATCCACCTAAAGCTCCACGAGGATACGCACATGGTTAAAACTAAACCATGTCCTTTGCGGAGCTGGGCCTCAAGAGTCAGCACCACTATGGACTCCCATCACTAGTGACAAATATTAGATGCTCCTACCAAAAAAATAAACCAGTTTTTGAGTTGGTTTTCCAGCTGAAAATGCAGGGATAGCTTAGGTACAAGAGATAATAGGCTTTTATAACAATAATAAAAGACTATTTCAGCACTGTTGAAAACATACTGTTGCTTCTGCTCAGTTGTGTTCCCAGTTTTTGGTTCACTTCAAAATGCTAAAATCATACTAAACTTCACAGACAACTTGCTGCCCAGCAGAAGCAGCCATACCAGCAAGTGCTGCGGTGTATATCTTTGAAAACCATCAGACAGAAACTTTTCCTGTCGTAAATTTTCTCTGCTCCTTTCTTCTTCCTCCACACTCACGTATACAGAATGAGCAACTGTGATCTCGGCTGGTGCGCAGGAAGGCTGCCAGCAACTTACTGGGATCATTGGCACAAGCATCCTCTGATCCTGCAGGTAAACGCAGAAACAGTTTATTTTTGTCACCTGAAGGTAGGATACACTTGCTGTAATTTCTGTGTGCATTAGATCTGCTCCCAGTGTTTTCTAGAGAGAAAATCTCCCCTTTACTGTAAATAAGGAACAATTAACAGACAATCCTCCAACACAAAAATCAACTGAACTAGACTT
Source organism: Pterocles gutturalis (assembly GCF_000699245.1). NCBI lineage: Eukaryota > Metazoa > Chordata > Aves > Pterocliformes > Pteroclidae > Pterocles > Pterocles gutturalis. Next base: position 110,718 of record NW_010128156.1, read on the forward strand.
GAACACAACCAGCCACCAAGTTTTAAAGCAAACTTTACCCTGCCTGCATTAGATGCAAAGTAATGTTTTAAATCGTACTTATTAATGTATTTTCAAGAATTTCTTACTTGACAAATCAAAACAGATTTCAACTGAGGTGTGGCCTCGTGTTTAATAACTATTCCATATTGTCCTATAAGAAAACTGGACACTCTCGGTGTCCTTTCCTTTCCAAACAGCCTGGTAGTTATTTATAAATGATACAAAAATCCATAACTGAGATTGCTCCTGCTTTGCTAGTGCCTCTGAGCTGCCACACTTTAAGGATGGAATGTAAGGAAAGAAAAACCCAACCCTTTGGTTCAGGTTATTTCCCTGTGCAAGTGGCTGTCCCCAGCCTCTGCATTTGCTGAGCTCTGCTGCCCTCTCCTGCAGGAGCCGCAAACCCTCCTTCCAGGATTTTAATGAAATAACACATTACTAAGGCTGCTAATGGTGAGTTGTTCAAAACCCAAGGGGATGGGGCAAGAGTTTTAGGATGAGGGAAAACTGAAGCTGAAAAGGGAAAACGCTGATGAGAGCTTACTGAATGGAGTAAGGGACAAGATAAAGAAAAACCCCAAAATAACAATAATAATAATAAATGAAATGAGAAGACATGAGAAGCAGAGTAGCTGCTTTCACTCTACATACCGGGTGTGTTTTTTTCATTCTGTCTACCCTTTCTGCTACTATCTAATTTGTTAATAATTTCTTTGAATAAAAGCTGAGGAATGCTAAGAACTAGATTGCCTAGGGGGTCTGTTTGGGATAGTAATTTGTAAGACTGGTTTCATACTACCTCTTAGGTTTTGAAGGCTGAAGTCACATCAGAAATTATCACAAAGCGCTGGAATTTTGCAGACACACAAACGTTTTAGAAGTTCATCAAAAATCGTGGTGGTGGAACGGCAAAAAAGAAAAACATACTTTGCAAATAGTTTTTTTGGCTGAGGAATTTGCCTGCAAAGCAGTCAGAAAGGACAAACAGATGATTTCAGTTCAGTTCAAAGAATGCATCTTGGCTTTTTGAGGAGATGGTTGAGGCATAAAATAATAATAAAGCCCCCTACACGTTGGCTTAGTCCTACTGGAAGAAAAAGCTGCTACCAGAAAACATCACATCCAGGACCAGGCGATCACTGACAAATTACCTTCCCACCCTCTTTTCGTATTTGCAAGGCTGCTTTTTCTTGCAATGCATTAATCTGCCTTTCAGCTTGCTTTTATAATCAAAACCAGGCTTAAGTTTGGAGAGTGGAAAAAGAAAACAGATGCTGAGGTAAACCACAGAATGGAACTGGAAGAAACAGGCAGAAAGAAAAGTCTCGTTGGCTTGATAAGTATTTCAGAACAATTTTTCTAGAGGGAAGGGAAAAAAGAAAACACTCCATTTTGTTCCAGTTTGGAAAAACAGCTATGCCTGCCTTCTTTTCCCAAACGTGGGAAGAATGAGCTGGTTTGTACAGCATTTTGCTTGCAGCAACTCCTATTTAGTTGTGTAACATACAAAAAGCAAACAACCAATGTTGATAACTTGCAAAACAGTCCTCTCAGATTGTGGAAATAAAGTTTTTTGGGGTGTCAGGAGTTAAAAACCAAGCAAGCAAGTGCTCCAAGTAAATCACTTGTTCTATGTGCTAGAGGGGGTTGTGTGCAAGCAATCAGAAGTCAAGACACAATACTTCAGTTACTCCAGGTACCAGTTACAACTTCAGATGCAACAAATGACTGAAATAAGAACATGGTAAGGTAAAAGAGAGTCGGCCATTTGCAACTTCATACCTTGCTTTTTTTCTTTCTTTTTTTTTTTTTTTGATTTCCAGCTACTGATGGTACACACCATGAACACCTGATCCGTGCTACCTGCAATGAAAATGATCGCGTTGGCAGCTTCAGATATAGACGTTGCAAATCAAATTTTGTAAGTCAGATAAAACCCAAACCCCTCACATATTTCTGTCTCCCCAGAGGTCTCAGTCAAGAGCACGGTTTCACGTCTGCACAGGCAAGCAGAGCCCAGACTAACCCTGACCCCAAACCCTCCCGTCTGCATTCACCTCTCTGTGCCTTAGCACTCTCCAAGCACATGGTTAACCCAGACAGGGAACTGATCCAGCACAATGTTAACCTAAAAAAACACAAAGGCCTTAAAACAAACAAACCCCAATTCTTTTCCAGCCAGTTCAGCCTCCAGACATCTCTCGTGACTCTGCCACACAAGCACCAGCGCAACGTAAGCAAGAACATGCGGAGAGGAGTGAGGGCATGAGGGGAGCGAACACGGGCCCCAGAGCATCTCGTTTACTGGTCCAGCTCACCAGGGACCAGCTTAGCCCTGTGCTTGGGCCACTACATATCTCCTGGCTGAGCGGATGGACAGTGCACATCCCTTACTCCTGAAAAAAGACATTAGACATAGCCAAAGTGCTGTAAAGATGTGGCAGATTCTTGAAAGAATTAAGAACAGAAGTGAAAAGGCATTTGGGGGAATTCAGTTATCAGTCAAGACTAATTAATACTATTTCTATTCAAGAGAACTGGCTTATCTCAACTTGTTCAGGAGAAACTGCAGAGTAATGATGGGGTGTTCTTGGCTCAGCAGAGATGTGGATGCTCAGAGAAACCTTTCTTCAGCCCGTGGCCCCGGCTTTAGGTTGAAAACCTTCCACCCAGGGAGGTTCTGCCAAGTCTCCTCTCTCCAGCCAAAAAGCCGGTGCTAACAGCACAGCTCGCAGCTCAGCCCTGCTGGTTTTCAGTCCCAAACTAGGAAGCAGAGCAACAGATAATGCAGCAAGAGAAGTGGCAAAAGCCACTGACCTCTTTAATTAGAAAAACTTTGTCTTGTTGTCCTGAGAGGCCAAGATAAGACTTCCTGATTTTTTTTTTTTTTTTTTGGGGGGGGGGTGTTGTCAAAGGCCAAAAATAATCCAGAATTTGAAAAAGATTATGAGGAAAGAACAAATGATTCTTAAAAAATGAATTTATGTTCATATGGCTCTCGACATGCATAATTTTCTGGTTTGAAAGATACTTCATCTGGCAGGACAAGGAGTGGAAATCCTGTGCCAAAGGGCGTGTAAAGCTGCTGTATTCATAGCTGCGTACCAGTGCCCAGGATGCCCTTATCACCCAGAAGGGAATTGGAAACAGCTTCCTCACAAGTATTTTCTCAGGCAAATGGAATTCTGTTAAAGCAGACAAATAACTCATTATTTCATAAACCATACTTTCCATCCCTAGTTGTTGTCCAAATGTTAGGTCCATTGCTGCAATACGTGTCTTCTTCTTCCCATGGCCATTTTCTTTTGAAACAGAAAGGTGGCTGATTACCAGACCACTAAGTAGTACACAAGGAAAAAGTTCATCCAGGAGCCACAGAAGAAATTTGATCAAGGTTGCATAAAATCTGTTCTGACAAAAGAGGATGAAATGAGTTTCTTTCAGCCCAGATGATGCGTTTGATGAAAACTTGCAAATCTACAGTGCAATGGGCAGTGAGGAACTTGACCAATGGACTAAGTCAATGTGTTTTAAGGAGTCTTGTATTTTATAGCTGGAGGGTACAGTCCTGAACCAGCCTCTCTTGTACGTACAAAATTAAACACTGTGATGAGGGTAGAGCAGCTTCCTCAGCAGAAAGAGAGCCTATTCAAGGCGGGGAGTGTCCTGGTTTCAGGTGGGACAGAGTTAACTTTCTTCCCAGCAGCTGGTGAGAGGCTGTGTTTGGGTTTGTGCTGAGGAGAAGCTGATCACACACTGATGGTTATAGTTGCTGCCAGGACAGTCAAGGACTTTCCAGCTTCTCTGCTGTGACCGTGTCTGCAGGGACAGGAGAAGCTGGGAGGGAGCACAGCCCCAGTGACCAGCCCAGGATTCAACCTTAGGTTTAGGCTCGAGACCCAAATTGGCCAATGGTCTACTCCATATCATGCACATCATGTCCAGTATGTAGATGAGGATCTGTCCAGAAGAGTTCTCTCTTGCTCTGGGTTGGCTCTCTTTGGGTCAACCTTTTCTCAGGGTCATCTTGGTCTCTCGGACACTTGGGCTCTTATCTCTTTTCCAGGATTGTGGTTTCAGGACTCTCCCTGCTCCGGGATCATTCGCCGGGAATGGGCTGAGCCTTGGTCATCTGGTGGTGAGCAGTGTCACTGTGTGTCACTCATTTGTGTGTATTTATTATTATAATTTTTTCAATGTTATTCTAGTTTAGTTATTAAATTGTTCTTACCTCAACCCATGAGTCTTGTTTCCCTTCACCCTTTTAATTCTCTCTCCCACTCCCAGAAGGGGAAAGGGGGGAGGGTGAGCGAGTGGCTGCATGGTGTTTGCTGCCAGCCAGCCTCAAAACTACAACAGGCGAAAGCCAAAGCAGCCAGTGGTGCTCCTGGGCAGAGCCAGGTTTGCATCTCCTCCTTCTCTTCCCCTTCACTTCCGCAGCATAAGACTGGGCCTATTACTGTCACAGCATCGTGCCGTAGCTCCAGCTTTGCTTAAGAAGTCCTTGCTTTGTTTCACTTACTGCTGCCATTTATGTGCTTCTGTATCATGGCTTAGAGTAGGAAAGAAAGCAAAAATTGGAGGGTAGCGCAGAGGCAGAGCTAGGACATAACAGCCTGTTCCCAGGGTCATTTTGCTGCCATTCATCTGTCTATAACGTCGTAATTTGCTCTTCATCTGAAAAACAGCTGCTTTGTAAAAAAAGAGGGGAAAAAAAAAAAAAAGTATTTTCTCCCAAACATAAGAAGGTAACATCAAAAAATCACAAAAATCAAAACAGTGTTCAGAGGTGGAGTCCTGAGACCTGAGGCTGGAAGATAAGACCAACTTTTTGACATGGTGAATAGGAAGCACATGAGCATGGTGAGGTGATCAAACCTGTGGTCCTGGAAAATGACACCTGCAACGGCAATCTTATTGCTTTTCCATAACACAAGATAGTGCTAAGGCTGGAGCAAGAGAAAAGAATTAGACAGTAAACCCAGAGAAGAGATACAGAGCCTGGGGAAGATTATATGGAAACCATCAACAAAACTTTCTGACATAGCCTGGATATAAAGACCAGATACCTGACTCACAAATAACGTAAACCACCAGATTAATTTACCGCTTATATAAAGCATTACTAGAGACAGAAACCAAAAAGAGGCAGATATAGAAACTAAGAAAAAGAACACGGGTACTTGACAATCACTGTTATCTGTCACATTGAAAAAAAAAGTCTCAGTAGTAGAATACCTTGAGTATTTGGAAATGTGCTGAAATGAGTTAACATTTTATTTCTGTTTAAGAAGTGTGCTGCCAAACCTGCATGTGTTGTACTGCACTTTGCAGTCAAAATACGTTTGAAAACTTGTTCTGACTCCCAGATGACACAGAGACCATGTTTTACAGATTCTCCAATAGAACCAATCTATGTGCTGGAGAGACATCTCACACCTTCAGTACAGATGGCAATTTGAGGTGCCATATCAGGATAAAGAAGAGAATCTGAAAGTCTTCTTCATAGCCCAGCGTACTGCAACAATCTTAAAGGCAATAACTGAAAAATATACTCAGAAAAGACACGTATATAGAAATACCGTAACCTTTGCCTTTGCATCATTGAGTCTCCAGATCCTGCAATCACCACTGATGAGAGAGCATTGCTGGGAAAGGGATAGCAGCTTCACCAAGAGGGGATTATGACTATTATGTATCATACTACCAGGGAGCTGTGACCTGCGAAGACATACACTGTGCCCTGTGGTTTGGGTTTTTTTTTTTGAGTCAAGATCTGTGAGTGCTTGTTACAAGCTACTGTAAAATTTAATTCCTAAACAATGCTGGAAAAAATATCTTTTCAAAGGATCACCAAAATAGAGTGTTATTCAGAGTCTATGGCTGGATTAAAAAAGCAGGCTGCACAGCAACAAAAGATTGACTCACCAGGGCTGTAACTATGAAACAAGTGTTTGAAAAAAAAATGACCACTCACAAAAAAATCACAAAGAGGACATTCTTTCTGCAGCTGAAGTATGTTTCCTAAAGCTTTTTATTAGTTACAGCAAGTGAAATAGGAGCCAGGCAAGTCCAATATAACTCTATTATCTCCTGCTACTGTAGGGTGAAAAGTAATGACAAAACACTGCCTTTTTTTTAAAGCACCTGTTGGCATCTGGTTTGAACAATACATAGTGCTATCACTCAATAACCCACCAGAAAGCAGTCACTGAAATGGAGTGTGTCAGTGGGAACCACACTGAACTACAGACAGGATTTGCTAAATGAAGTAGTGGTGACATGGAAAAAAAGTATTTTCAACTTATGGACCTGAATCCCAGAAATAAAACCATTAAGTTGGGCCAATAAAGTAAATCTGAAGAAGTATTTCATGTTCATGCCTTTACCACCTGCTGGGTTCGGAGTCTTCCATAGCGTCAGTGATTGCAACTCCCTCCTATCATCCATGATTCCTCCTCCTGCTGCTGCATTAATGGGTAAGGAGGAGAAAATAGGAAGGTGAAGGGGAAAGTTTAACCTACAAAAGAAGACCAACAATTTCAATGAATACCATGGAAATAAACCTGGTATCATGTAACCGATTATCTCAGGTTTTCAAACCTGAAATCAATCTTCCCTTCCTCTGGCAGGCATATGGGGGCACCACTTACCTTCTCTAACTGCATTTCGAATACACTAGTTGGTTCTCTTTTCTGGGTAAACATGTTCTTCCATTTCTTCCAGAATCATTGCGTCCAAGCTGGAAAGCCATCCAACACAAACAAAACAAATTAATAGCGAGTTAAACACAAAGCAATCTAGACTATTCAAAGAATTAAACAAAAAAAAACTTAGATGCTCTAATTCAGATATATTTACATGTTTTCTCTTGTTATTCTGCCAGAGCAGATGGAATCAGACAGATGAGGTACCAGCTGTAATCTCTCAGAAGGTGTATCTACACCCTACATCAATACATTACATTTTACCCTTTTCAGTATTCCACATTTTTGTTGTCTGGCCATTCCATTCCCAACTCATTACAACTTAATGTGTTCAGATGGACTGAGGAGACAGCAAAATAACAGAGAGCTCTGCAAAGGTCAGTGCTGTCTATTACAGGAGGTTGTAAGCCTTCTGGTAGTTGATTCTTTAAACCAGACCATATGTATGCGACTCCAGCCTCTCTTCATTGTTTGTTATTGTTAAAATTTGTCGGAAGTAAATTAGTGCCTTCCATTGAAATTGTCAGCATGTGCTTTCATAGGATCTCTTAATTCACTGCACGTAATAAATCTGTGTCAGAAGCAAGGCATCTGTAAAAAGTTAGACCTTGTATTTTGACCAAAGGACAAAAACACAACACTTCACACACGGGCAGCAAAGTTTCACTGTGTGTGTTGCCAACATCTGCCCAGCCTTTAGGGGAGCTATGTTTCAGACTTGCAAAGAACATTTGTACACTGTTTCCATGGAAAATAACTTCAGCATGTACAAATACACCAGTCTGCTTAAAAAAAAAAAAGAAAAACCACACAGATCTTATCACGATCCCTCTTCTCCCTTTGAACCAATATGTGTGAAGAAAATACCTTTCGCCTGTGGGGTAACTTTCTATGAGACACCACCTAAACAAAGCAACATACGACAGGCCAGCAACTCGTGCAAGTAGGTATGAACTTGGAAAAGACTGAATTATTTTTGTAGTTCTTTTTGGGAAATGAACACATACTGACTTTGCTATTTAATTTTTTAGTACTAACCTTTGGAGAGGTGAGAATGCAGTTCCGGTGAATATCTTAACGAATAATCCTCTATTGCATCTTCCACTTTTAAGCAAAATGTGTATCTGTAAATGAGTACCTGCAAATACATCATCAGCATCCATCCTGATTTTGTTTTGCCATTCTCCCGTTCCCATGCTTTAACAGAAGACTTTTGAAACACTCTTTAGCCTAGACATTAAGGAAAAGGACTTTCAAAGCCTTTACCTCTCCAGTTCAGTTTAAGAACTGTGAAGTCCTTCTCCCTTCCCAATTTCTGCTAGTTTTTCTCATTCTTGGAAACTTATGCTGAGCTTGGACATCTTTCAACACCCGCCTTTCATGAACAAGGCGGCAGAGACTGTTCTTTCATCTCCATGCAGTGAATTGCTGAGATATTCTCTCACTGATAGATATATCTCAATGCATGAAAAATTTTGATAATGCCCATGCACAACCAACTCAAGCCTATTTGTTTTCATCCTCTCTGATTTTTCCAGGTTTAAGCAGAAATGGAACAACTGACTACCCAGAAGTCCCAATTCAAAAATACTAATGGGTCAGTATCAGCCTCAGTACAGAATTCTATGCCACGGTTTCAATCTATGGATACAAAAGTTTTACCCTGAACTCATTAGTGAATTCTCTTACTAGGTTCCCATTAATATCAGAGTTGTGCTGAATTCTTCTGAGAAAGTAATAAATACAATAATTATTACAAAAAAAACCCAGAACCCTTTGCCAAGCTGTTATTACTCTGCTGCTCACCAGCAATTAAATTTTCAGTTGAGCTTTCAGAATACACTTTTGAGCAGCTAGTCATCACCCAAACTAAACCCATTTCCCATTAAAGAGTCTGTGATCGTGCTTGTTTTCATCTCTAGGGCCAATTGCTGCAAAACATCATCTCTCAGATTATTTACGCAGACACTGAACACATCAGCATTCGGGGCCAGGTTTCCTTGATGTATAATATGTGCCTCTATCTGGCTGCAAAGTCTCTAAATTGGCACACTGTTTGCATTTTAATGACAGTAAATTATAAATAATTTGCAATATAGTACTAATCATTTTTACACTGCAAAATATAATTAGTTTTGTAATTTTACATAGATTATTCCCCCTGAATCAAATATAAGCATATGTGTGTATATATGTGTGTGTGCATATATATACATACACACGATATATAACAAAATATTCGGAGAAGTGCTTCAGGAACTGACCCAAGTTAGGCAATTTTAGACACTGTTAATCAATATGATTAATTTACAGAGACTGCCTTTATTGTGAGGCACACCATGCTCCAGTTAAAAACTCTAATTAGGGAAAAACTCTAATTACTGACAGTAAGCTGCTAGACTGTTTTCTAGACTTTTTATTTACAGCGAGAACAAGTAAATCCATTATCATAAAACTGAAATAATTTGGGCTTACTTTCTTTAAGAATCACATCATGAACTGAAAAAAAAAAAAAAAAACAACCACCCTGTTTTTAAAATTAAGTACTGCCCCAAGAGTCCCATGATAATATTTACCATAAGCTTCCCCCAGGTTGTAAAACCACTAGTTGAATGTGAGCACACAGATCTAGAAAGAAAATGTGTGCAGGACTGAATGAGCTTCACACAGATGTACAAACATCAGAATGCTCACTAAAGTAAAGACAACTTATGCATTCCTGTAGACTCAATCGTATCCATGTTTTTTTGGTTGGTTGTACAAGTCCAAAATGATTCATATAATGTAACCGAAGGGGTAACCATCACTAGTAATGCTATAAGGTGTTCTCCACCTAGAAAACCCAGATGTCCAAGAAACTCCTTATTTATGGACAAAGGTCCTGGCTTTTTGCAAATGAATCTTAAAATCTCTATTGAATAATCTAGTCCAAAAATCAACCATCACACTTAATTAACATAAGACTCAAGTTCAAAGAAAAATGAATAAAGAATCTCTACATTCTGGCTTGCAAACCCGATTCCTCTACTGTTTCTTCATTGCCCAGAATGGTCAAACACAGGTTGCAGAATTATGGCTGCGTTACAGACTTCACTGGTGACAGAAGCTTCAAAATGCAAAACCTGGAGAACACGAATTATAAACTGACGATGGTACTTGAACTATTAGTAGCTTGAGGAAAGAATTCTCAAACGGATTTAAAGGAGTTAAAATTATACTTATTAGAAACTTTTAAAAATTGATCCAGTTCACTTTTTCTGTTGCAAACTCTCGGGCTTGTCCTTCCAACATACAAGTGAGAAGCTGCTCACACTTCATTCCGTACAAGCCAATTATGCATCAGTTATCCATATTTTTTTTCAACAACTTCTAAGCCAAAGTGACAAAAGCATCCTGAGAGCCAAGAGGAAAGTTATGTGAACCAGGAAGGAGAAAAACAAGACTTCCCTGACTTGGTTCTCAGCCTTGCTGAATACATTTCACATTTTTGAGAAGTTGATTAACTACATTCACGTGTTTATTTCCTCACTGTGGTGGGCTGACCCGGGCTGGATACCAGGTGTCCACCAAAGCCGCTCTGTCCCTGCCCTCCTCAGCCAGACAGGGAAGAGAAAATATAACGAAAACGTCATGGGTTGAGATAGGGACAGGCAGAGATCACTCACCAGCTACCATCACAGTCAAAACAGACTCGACTTGGGGAAATTAACTTAATTCATTGTCAACAAAAACACCTTTCCCCCACCCCTCCCTTCTTCCTAGGCTCAGAGGAACAAGGGAAGCTGAACAGGGGAAGCTTCCAGCAGCTTCTTACAGAAGCCAGCCTTGTAGCCCCCCTGCTTCCAAAACCTGGCCACAGAAACTGAATTCAGTCACTTATTCCAGTGCTTTTAAAAATCAGAAAGCACAGACAATGTCCTGCTCCAATTTAACCTGTACAAATTTTAAGTTTGCTAGTAAAGCTTAGGAATTAATATTACTCAAATCCAACATTTCATTAGTACCAATATGGAAAATGTGACTAATACGTACAAAGGATAATCACTGCCTCCACTAAGATCAGCCCTGAGCATTTTTTCTCGTCCAGAACAACAACAATTCAATGACAAAATAACAATTCCACAATCGCATTCAATTCAGTGCCACAGACAATGTTTTTGTATTAAATACAGACACACAGAGATTTTTAAAGTTTGTATTTATTATTGTAGTGTGACTGCATTATTATCTAAATAAATTTTTCAATCACTTTTACACTGTATTTCCATCATCAGTGTTTCAGTTGGGAATGCCAGGCAGTATTCTGCAACCTTCACACTTAAAAGTTTATAGAAACATTCAGTATCAAAAGGCCTTTGCAATGTTTCTTTTAAAAGCATTACATTTATAAATCCAACTGTATATTAAACCAATTTTTTTTTTTCCAGAGACCCATTGACAAACAATTCTCCATGATCTATCAAAGAACAAGTTTGTGTGTGCTTACATTAACTCTGTAGTAACCTTGTCCATGGGTACTGCTACCAAAAATAAGAGCAGGAATTGAGGAGTGTGGCAGTAGTCAATGTGAAACGGAATTTAGGCCACCATTAATGGCAGTTAGTTTTGCTCAACTCTGCTGGTCACCTTAAGGCAAATTTCACCGTACACTTATTTTCCCAAGCTAAAGTAACGATATAACCATTGTTTGTAATACATTGAACAGAAAGTATTTTATGGTGCATGTAAGATGTGGCAAGAAGAAATAGGATACACTGCAGTTAAAACACTATGTAGAATTATCAAACTCACATTTTCAATTTGTACAAAAAACATCAGTATTGAAAAGCCTAAACTTTCAAAGTTTATCAGAAATGCCATTTTAGATTTGAACTAAAAGTTTTATGGAGTTGGAGATGTCCCAAAGCTGGTGCTCCTGCAGGAAGGAGTGTAGGATACACATCCACAAATACTCGAACATAAGGAGAATCCAATGCACTGTTACTTTAACTAGACAAGCCATGAACTACGTTCAAATGAGAGACCTTCAACATAATGTGATTCTTTTCACTACTGTGTACTAAACTTCAGGTAAAAAGAATAATTTTATTTTAGCCAATTTTGACATGCCGCAGTCTTCAGTTTGCAAGGGCAATTTAACATCCCCATCCACTCCTCAGCTAAAATCAGTAATAAATAGAAAAGATATATCTAAAGTAAGAAACAGTAAAATGAAAACAAGTACTTAAATACACACATACTGGCACAAAAATGAGAAAAGATGTTATCGATGGCATTCTTAAGTATCTGGACCATAAGATGTGTTAGCATAAAAAGTATCTAATCAAAAAGCCAGCTTTTTGGCTTTCCACAGAACTTTTTTTACCTATTGTTAATCACACATTCAAATAACAAAAAGCAATAACTGTGGAGACAGCGTTAGCAGTCTCCTGAATATTCTGCAGGAGCCTACCTTGCTGCTTTTGAGGTAGGATCTTCTCCCATCCATTGATCCCATGAACCACTCAACACGAGGCAGAATTTAGTCCCTAGGCTATGCAGGGAGTGCAGACTGAAGATTAACACAGAATATAACAATACCTTAATTGAAAAAAGGATGTTTCATGGATTTTTGGAATGTTAAAAGACTTTTGTAAGCAAACTTGTTAAAGATCCTATGTTCTTTATGTTATGAAAGTTATGAAACAGTTATGAAACTGTTATGACAGTTATGAAAATGACAATACAGTGAACTGATTTAAAATAACATTCGTTTTAAACACAAAAATTGGACTGAGAAAACACGATGTTCCAGGAGAGAACTGTGTGTTTTGTGATCTGTATTTATTCTTTAAATATATTTATATTTTTATGGTACAGATTGAATCACTTATATATATAAATACAACAGTAGTGAAGAACTGTAAAGACTTGATTTCTAGAGTAATGGAGTTACTTTTACACAGGTATAGAACTCTTTCAGCACATTTTAAAATTTTATTTCTGCTGCAGTTGAAAAGTTGGAAATATTCTTGTAAAATTTTATCATAGGCTTCCTCCCCTCTCGTGAAAATTAAGACAATTTTAACATAAAAATAAACATAAACCAGTTCCTAATCTTGCCTCCGTGCACACTTAACATTTGCTCAAATCACACATATCGCTATTACAGTGATTCAAGAGAAAAACGTATTTTCACACAGTGGAATCTCAGACTAATAGATGATCCAAATCTCCTCATAAACATAAAATTCTTAGTCTTGTGTCACTTCCTCTTTAGGCTGCTTGAGCTCAATCAGTAACTCTTTACCAGTTTCTCCAGCTTTTGAGGCAAAAAGAATAGCTCCCTGTTTAAAGCCCAGGAGCTTCAAGCTTCTGGCATAATCTGCATACACAACATGGATCAATTTATGTAGATGAAACATTAAGGAAAACACAAATGAACAGCAAAATGACAAAACTCAGGATGTTTTTTCTTCTGCTCACTCCTTAGCTCTCCCAAGCTGAAAGTGCTGAACATTGCTGCCAACTGAGCTAATCCAATATTTTTTAGCACACAGAAAAGAATGTTGCTTTAAATTCTACAACTGAATGCATATTACCACTTATTGGGCAATATGCAGAGTGCTATAAGTTAAAGCAGATATATTTCAGATAAGCGCAAGTACCTACCATAATGCAATGTTAAAACTTGCAAAAGAAACAAAGAAATTATAAGGTCATACTGCAAGATTTGTTCATTAATTAGATGTATCTGGAGTTATCCATATGACTTATTAGTGACTTTTTTTTTTTTTTTTATTTTCAAGCTGACATCAGTGATGACTCCATGAAACACAATCAGGTATTACTTACACATGTATCATTATTTATTGCATATACCTAACCACAAAAGTTAGAGCAACTCTTCAGAGCTTCTGAACACCAGGTCAGATGTGCAGACTGCAGTGAGCAACACTTTAGAAAACCTATTAAAATACTTACTACATTTCCAGCTCACCTGATCTGCACCTGTAATTTTCTTTTTTTTCACTGTCTCAGAACTGACTCCTTCATAAAGGACTTCAATCACTAAAACAGTATGTAGGTGAATAGAAGTGTTCAATTAAGGGATTTATTTTTCCTGAGATACAGTGTTCGAAAGATAACTGCACCACTGAATCCACTACACAGTCTGCAGTAATAATTTTCATGTTCTGCAAAGAACATTCTACCAGCTGTTCTTTTCTCTCCTATGTTTCTTTTTTTCACCTTTTGTTTTGCAGTGCCACTGGCCTCACAGAGCATCAGGAGGAGAAAATGTTATGGATTTATGCAAATGACTCCTTTTCACTTGTTTCCTCATACTTTCTTCAAAGTACTCAACCTGGAAAATAAAAATAGGAACCCCTGTTCCTGTGCAGACTAGTTAATCTAAAATTGGCTCACGCATATGCACTGTACACAGATGCAAAACCAGGATTTCAGAAAAAGGATATTTGTATCATCATTAACTTCAAATGCCCCATACTTCAGACAAGCTTCAACAAATAAAGCTGCTCTATCAAAGTACCTCATGCTGTTAAATGGGAAAAAAAAAGAGAACAATTTGTTAGGACAGGAAAACAGAAAAATATTCCAGAACATAGCATCACACTTGCACAGAGACTTTCTAAAATTTTGCGCCTGTGTCTGGAGCGGCAAATCACTGCACTGAGGGCTGAACAAGATCATCACCAAGGTTCAACAGTATCACCATTTACCTGCTACTATGGCCCATATTCACACCCCACAGCACACACTGCTCTCAGTTTCCAATGCTGCTCTACCATGCTTTCTGCATCTTCATGCTTCACAGTCCTTGAGTGTTCACTACAACATGCCAGCGCTGAGTGCCACTACCCTGCTCGCAGGCAGGATGTAGGAACAGGTCATACTGCTCCCAAGTGCTGCCTCGGGCTCCTCTTGCACCCATCAGTCTGGCACTGGCCTCTCCCCAAGCTTTTTCCATCCTCCTTGCACTCAAGCAACTGACATTTGATGCAACTTTTCTGAAAGACCAAGGCTCAACTTACTCCGAAATAATCATGGCTACTATACATTGTTACTGCTTGGTCCATGGGTGCTAGCAATCTGAAAGCCTGCAGAAAATTTAAATGCTAGTATATTTCCTGAAATTGGAACAAAACCATCCGTTCCAGCATACAGAAACGACACACTATTGAGGTTAAAGTAAATTAAACATGCTAAAATAGAAACAAATGTCAGAAATCAAACTGCAGGCTCCCTCCCTCCCGCTTGACTTCTGAGTCACAAATGCTTAAACAACAATTTTCAACATGACAAAATACATATTGCGCTGCTTTATCTTTACCTGTGCAACATCTCTGCAACTTTTGTAAAGCATCCAAGTGACAAGAGGACAAGAATGGCTTTAGACTTCTGGTTGACTTGTGGAGAGCAAAGGTGATCTACCCAACGCTTTAACACATCAGCACACTCCTCTGAGTTCAAACGAACCTTTAAGAGATGGGAAAGCCAGTTACAAATTCTCAGCTGATAGATAAAGACAGCACTCTGCTTCTGGTTCATTTTTTCCAGTGAAACACCTTAGGCAGAAATAAAAGCATCTGAAATTACCAGTATTATTAGAAAAAGTACACTTATCCCTTGAATTAATACAATACAAGGGAAAATTAGAAATATATAGGTACAAAAATACTTGGGTCGCTCCACATTTACACGTGATTAACATTATTTTTACTACAAGGCTTTTCTAAAACCTCAAGTATTACGAAATTAGGAACCTTTATCCTACACTGAAGTTCTAAGGATAAAACATCTTTACTTTTCTTAAGAGCGGGGTTCACTCACTTAGAAAATTTGAGTACAACTTTTTCCACACTTTCTGTAGGAAACATAACAGAAACTTTACTTAGAGACACTGAAAGATCATCCTTACTGACTCCTGTTCATTATAATTTGGAGAATTAATGCTGTGTCTAGGTACTTTACTGTAATTACGTCTGCATACCAAAAACAGAAGTTGATGAAAATTTTTGTGGTTGGTGTTAACTTTAAAATCAGCACACACGCTACATGGAGCTCAGCACAAAGTCACTGCCTCATTACTCCACGTCCAGGAGTGGTTTTTTGTAGTTTATTATGAACTCTGTACTGCTGCAGCTACATGCAACTTTACAAACCACTGCTCAAAAATTAGAAAATTGAGTATTCCAAACATTTTTAGGCCCTATTCCTGTCATTTGGATGAGGGCAGTCCTCTATAGTCAAAAGCCTGAAGAAGAACCTGTTAACACTGATTGAATGTCATTGGCTCGTTTAACACATGGAAAGAACTGATTATGATATTTCAGGTTTTTAACGTTGGAGAAATTTAGCACCCTCATCAGCCTTCATACCGACATATACTAAGAAGGTCATTTATGTTAGCAAACTGAAAATTGAGAAATTACATACCTTTGCAAGCCACACTGCACCACTCCATTCACCATAAGTTTGCAAGTAGCGACAGGCATCAGCAGCCTTATCGATCAGACACAGTAACTGTACACCCTCTGGAAAATAAAAAGCACACTATATAATAAGTTAAGGGAAAAAAGAGCTGCTATGTAAGTGTGAGCAGATCATTCATCCCCAGAAAAAGGATCTCTATAATCTTCTTAGCATACGAAGATGTTTAAAAACCGTAATTTCTACCACCCTGCTCTCCATATAACCTGGGTGTCAGCTATGATATCTTGTTTCTCGGCTACAGAGCTTAGAAGGAGCTCACAAAACTCTCATTTGTCTTTGTCCTAAACACAGCTGACATGGAGTTCACTGGATTTCTCATCATAAGGAGATAATGATCTTTGTAAATCAAATAAATAGATTTCATAAGTAATCTTTTATTTTAATGCTGTCCATAGTGTAATTATTAACAGTGAAGTGTTAATTCTCTACACAGTGGAAAGTGTTTTTTCTAGGTAAGTACAGACATTTGTACTTTCCCTGCACAGCTTTGAATATTTCAGTCAATCATGACACAGTGAACATCTCTTGCGTTAAGCAAAATTAACCTCTACATGCAACAAAACACACTTTATGAAACAAGTTCTGAACTGGAAAGGAGACTAAGTCCATATTTCAACTTCAGTAATAAGACACCAATTTTTAACTAATTCTTTAATTAGGAAAGTGGAAAATACATAGCTTTACGTGCTCAGCCTCTTTTCATGCAGACAATTGCTAAGAGAATTACTCCAAAAATATGTTTTCCAATGAAAACGAATCAAAACAAGTTGAACTTTATAACAGAGTTACTGATCATTTTTGCGTTAATTACTGTAGGTCATGCATACTATAACATATGCAACATATAAGGTCTATTACAATAGGACTTTCTCCTCTTCCATGTCCATTAGCAGCCTTAATAGTGATCACAGTTACTAGTTGATAAGCAAATGCAAAATTCAAGTCACATTTTACCTGCAAGCTTTCCGTTGGCTATCATGTTGGTTGCTACCAGTTTAATGGTACTTTGAGATGGACCCGATGAGGCGACAGTTGTGACCAAGCAAGCTTTGAGTGAATCGCAGTAATAATGTGCATTCTCTGAACTTGTTTCTAACAGTAGTTGCACTGCTCTGTCAGTCTGGCAAGAGAAAAAAAATACAACTTTGAACACAACATATTCATTTTTGTTTAAAAGTCTTTATATTTTTACCTTTTTTAAGACATGGAACAAATAAAAATGAAAGTTATTCTAAAACAGACTACAAAAATATCTATCACCACAGTAAAAATTAACATACTACAGATACTTTATTGAAATAGAAAGGATAGCATTTAAAAATCCATAACGAACATAATGTTTAATCATGGACTAACATTTCAAGAAGAGGCCAAAGAAAAATTTAATTCAGAATACTATTTCCTTGTTTACATAAACTTTTGCAAAGTTATAAAAGGACGAGAAGCATTTAAAAAAGGCAGACAAGACATAAAATTGTAAATACGCAGAAACTGGCCAGGTTGACAAGAAGTGATTCAATACCAGATATTTTAAAACAAAGGTGGAATTCATCCATTTAAAATGTTAGCTACAGCTAAGCATCTAATCAGTGGGGCTCATTACACTGGCTGCAGGCACCTGTCTTTGAATGTAATGGATCACTGCAGGCATGTCATCTCTGTTACTAAAATGAGATGCCTAACTTCTAGAGAGGTCAATTTAGTGAGGTCAGTCAAGCTGATGGCTTAGATAATTACAGAAATAATGAAAAGCCACATAAAATACATATTAAAATTCAGTACAGTGATTCAGTAAACTGTCGTTTTAAAATTTCAAGAAACTGGCATTTTAAACAGACTATCTACAGACTAAATATTTCTGGCATTTTTTATTGGTTACATTTGTTGTCATGCTCAAACGTAAAGTGGCACAGAAATCACTTAAGTTCAAGCTAGTAATATGAAAGCTATTTTTGGAAATGGATGCAGCACAGATATATATTGTACAAATGCAAAAATACTCCTATCAGGGTCTCAGTGGGCAGCTCTGTACAATGGCTCACTGCTCAGTACAGAGCTGCCAAAAGCTTAGGCACATCCTTTGTAACCTAAAATGAGACTACTAAGTGTAGTCTTGAGTTATCGCAAAGTTGTCTGATTTTAGTTATTTCTGGGAAGCTCAAAATGTAATTTTTCTTTTCTAGTCACAAGATGGAAAGAAAGATTTTTATAGGGTTCCCACGAAAATGAAACAGACTGAAGCAGGTAACACCAAACATTACCGCATACCATGTCATCACACAGAGTCTGCAGTGTAATAACATATTAAGACAGCAAAAACTGTGCACTGCCTGAATAAAAGCATGAAACAACACATATGAGTTAGATAAAATTTTAACAGGATAAGTACTTAAAATGGACAGGGAAGAAGAATAAAAAACTCAAATATTACCCACAAACCTGGCCCAAGAGAAGCAGCTGATCAGCACATTTCCTGGTATGATCATACGTTGATCTCTTAACTTCCTGGAGATTTACCCTTTCAAGTTGGAACTTCTGCATGAAGGAAAATTATTTTAAATGTAAGACTACCATAAGAAATAAAACAAAGCATTTAAAAGATACAGAAGTGTTTTGAGACTTTTTGGAACACCCCCTATTTTTAAATAATAGGGAGTGATTTAATCCAGAGTGGCATGATATGTTACTTATAAAAGTGAAATATGGATAGTGAAAAGCTGTAAGAATAAGAAGGTTACAATGCTGAGCATTTATTGTGCTGACAGTCTTATTATTTTTGAACTCCTTGAAGTACCTGGAAGTAATAATTTTCACACAGTATGTCATAGCATATATCCAAGGGGTTAACCAGCTGTTCTTGAAGGATAGTTGTGTCTGTTGGTTTTGCATGCTTTTCCTGGGATAAGCTGTGCAAATAGTGGGCAGCAATAGTCCAGAAATGCAGTTCAGATTCATCCCCATACAGTCTGAGAAGACACAAACCAGGACGTGAAATACGTGTGGTTTTTTTCATATGCCACATAAAAATATTATACATTTCAAATATTTTTTTTTTCACAAAGACCATGCATTCTTGTGGGCACCACCAGTACTTTGAAACTACAAGAAAAGAAATAGGAACGACACTCAGCAAGCTAGATAGGTAAGAGGTTGGCCAGAAGATTGTTAGAATAGCAATTAAACTCAGTGAATGTTCAGTATATAAATATGTGGAAATTGGCATTTTATTATTATTTGACACTTAAACACTAATATCCCCTTTCAACTACAAGAAAGTTATTAAGTTTGAAAAACATCTCTGAATATAGACAGACTAAAATTAGCTACAGTTTAGGCAGAAGAACAGCACACAACAAATATACTGGAAACAAAAAACAGGTGTTCCCCTGTTTGCATGTAATCTATCCTGTGTTGCAAAGTTCTGAATTACATTTCTGAGCACTATACAACTAAATATAATGTAGTTTGCAGAGCTGCATTTATGAAAGTAACACCAAGACTGAAAGAAGTTCTTTGCATCCAACAAGCAAAGTACTTTAGTAATTGTATCAAGGTAAAAGAGAATTAGTTGAGTAGTTAAACTTCTGCACATTCGTATGTATTAATAGGATCAAGATTTTATTAGGAAACATCTGATATACTTATCTGAATTCTCTACTACCTGGCAACTAGGAGACATCTTTGCAAGAGAGTAAAATCTGGATCAAGCAAAAGTTTCTTTATGTCACTGCAAAAAGACAAGGCCACAAATAATCTGTAAAATGTTGTACAAGCTTTTTGTTTGGTTGGTTTTTGAACACAAATAGATAAATCACCTAGAAGTTGAAAAAAATCAAAACCAAAAATGCATAATTTATTTTCTGAAATGAAAAAATGCACCTATCAAAACAATTACAACAGGAAGCACACATAATTTGAAATATAATTGATCTTAAGGAGCAAGTCACTCTACCAGCTTAAATACAAATAGCACAGCCATCAGAAACATCTTATTCTTGTAATAAAAGGAACAACCACAAGGGTGTATATAAAGCTACAAATTAGTCTGCAATGGTTCTACAAATTACAAGATTAATTCAATTACAAATAATTTTGCAACCATGTAGTGCCATAGCATAAGAGAGCCACGTGCATGAACTTGAATTTTCCACATATGTTTCAGACTGGATAAAAACACGCTAAATTTTCTTTTCCATCTTACTAAAGGAAAGGACAAAAGGAAAATGGAAAAACTTGTGTTTACTACCTTTAAATGTAATTTTCATAGTTTAAATGGAATGTCAAAACCTGTTATCTGTGTAAGCATTGAACATTACTCTAAGTTTTTTTGCCTTCTCTGAATTCTCTAGCTTACTCAAATATTAATATGAAAATTCTTACTTGGACAGTGAATTCAACTGCTCTTGAAGAAGGTTTTTAATATTTTCATTCTCTGGATAATCACTGTATAAAAAGAAAAAGAAAAAAAAAAAAGAAAAATGTTTCCTATATTACCAAAATAACAGAATTATCTGAAATGCAAAAGTATTACTGGTAGTAGAAAAAGACAAGAACATCTATGGAAACGATCTTTCAAATTCTTATGGTAATCCATTCATACAAAATTCTTTGGCTACTAGTTCCAAAAGAGTAATGAAAGATTGTTTTTGCTTTCTCTCAACCTCACAGTCAGTGCCACCAATCTTTCTTTTCTCTCTTTTCTTTTACTCATTAACCTTGAAATTAATGAAAATGAAAATGACAATGCCTAGCCCATTATCGTGTGACCACCAAAAGTACAAAACATGATGAAGGATACATCATAGAAGGTGCTCCTACTATGAGGTGAAGCATGGCTCACTGAAAGCAAAGACAGGCCTATTAGGCCATCAGTTAGACTAACACTTTCAATTATGCTTCAGGAAACAACTCTGTTCTTACATTACATTCTTGAACAAAGAGAACACACAGTTGTTCTCTGAAGTAACATAACCTGTAAATGACATAAAAATATTGCCAGTACCTTAAAGCAGATGGCAGTTTTCAATAGCCAAGGGCTACTGAAAGTCAACAGAAATAAAATACTTGACCTTACAGCCTTTTCTGTTTACTACTTTTAGTAATAAATATGAAGCTATTATCTTTTTGACTGTCCCAAAGAGTGAGGAAACTTACACATCTAACACTTATTTGCACAGAAAGACTAATAAAAATGAAGGATTTAAAAAGTAGTAGTATTTTATATATAGATACATTTCCTCTTACATGTCTGTAATATCTAGAGAATATTTCTCATTCCATGGCTGATGCAACAAGAATGCTTTTAAAGCTAATGAAGCCCTTGGAACAAGCAGATAGGGACACCATGCAGGTTCTGAAACAAAAGGAAAAGATTTATTGTTAAGTAGTTAACGTAACACAGCTATATCACTGTGTTCAGTAACCATTAAATGTTACCACCTTTTTTGCAAGCACCAGAAGAACATCACAAATCACAGTATTTTCATATATATAGCATGGACTACTAGACATAAAAGCTTATCTTTACACTCAAGCAGAAACAGTTCATAGAAGGTACATCATTACCAACCATGCTCAAATGAGAACTACAGGACACCATACTGAATTTAGCCATAGACTGCTGGAATACACTATACTGGCATTAAGTAGAGCTGTATATGATGATTATTGCTACCACAAGGACATGCTGGAAAATAAGTGCAGCTATATCAAAATGTACCATAATGCATGTTTTAGTTTTACTTTGCAATCACAGTATAATACAAGGATTAACACCCATCATCCAAAATGGATGTTGTAAAGTTTAATACATGTCTATATTAGAAAAGAAGATAAAAATTACCGTGATAACTGTTGTTGTACAAATTTAAAGGTCGGTAAGTCTGTATTCAGTACAAGGCTTGGGTTACCAAGTGACTTAGGAGTAGAACAAGCACCAACCAGCACATTATGAAATATTCAGCAATTCCCTGTACTTCATACGCACTGAATGATGTAGGGATCTTCTAAATGTAATTTTGTAATTAAAATAACAGCTAAATCACAGGCAACCTTAACCCTGGCATATCTTAATTTCAGTGTGTTTGGTTTTAGAACTTTACCATTTATAGCTTAACATTACAGAACACTAATTTGACAGTAAAAACTGCTGCAATCAATTACGTGTTTCCTCAAACATCCCACACCACAGCTCCCCATCGCAACTTTATTACGCCTTGTTCAGAATCTACATGTTTTTAGGAAATTGTAAGACTAAAAGAAAGATTGACCAAAAAGACCAAAACAACAGCAGTTGTTTGGAACACCAGTAATAAAAAACAGAAAAATGTTGCTCACTTAACTATTTAAATGGTTAAATATTTAAATTACCTTCTTAAACATAAGGCAAAAAAAAGTCAAACAGTGCTAATACTCCTATTTTAGGGTTCAGTGGGAAAATTACTTTGAAAAGCAATGAAACAAACCACCTCCGGTATCTAGAAATATCAGAAAAGATATTTACACATGTTAACAGATGTTTCAAAATCATTATGAATACCAGTGATGTCAGTACTGATATCATACTGATGTACTGATGGTCTTTAGGTCAACTTGCTAGATATCTGTAGAAAAAGCCTCTTATTTGTTCATTTATATTCCACTTCAGATATTAAAAAGTGCAGTTTATTTAGGAGATTAAACTTGTACCAAAAAGCCACTCATGTTCCCTAAGCCTACAAAACTTATCTGCATCTTTGAAAACCACAGCAGGGACACCTGACCCTCTACATATGACAATTCCCTGTACTAATGGAAGTGCTGAATGTTTTTATGGTCCACCTTTAAAACGAAATATCTAGCACTCAACAGAAAAAAAGAAATCAACATACCTAATAAGTCCTGCTCATCCATCCTAAAACATGATGTTTTCATGGACAAGTCCAGAATTCTAATGCACCCATCATCTGATGCCAAGACCACTTTGTCTGAAGTGCACCAGTCCACATCCAGGATTCGGAAATTGAAGTTTCTTCCACTTCTTAAGCTGCTCACCATTTGTACCTTGAAAAGTTATTTTTCATCTTTAGTAGGCTCTCCATCACACCGTGTAAGACTGTCACATGTCCATAGGGCATACCACAAAATTTACAATAAAAGGTGAAGCCAGTCATAAGTCATTTTAATGATGGTCTCTTCTGGAGAGTAGGGAATTCAGAAACCTTGGAGGAGGGCACATGTTTTCCCTGAAAAAATATTTTTCCCCAACTGAGAGATGAGAAAAGATCCTTTGAGCACAGCTGTAAAGCTGCCTTTTTGTTATATTTTCTGACCTAAAATTTCCACGTTAAACTGGTAGAAAAGAACACACTCTCTTTAATTCCAGTCCTTGATCTAGCACACGTGCACCAAGGAAGTGAGGTTCTCATAATTAACTCATGCTCTTCATAAACATATACTTGATAAATACTTGTCTAGACATACTATTAACATATTATGGGAATAGGATGACTTATTGTCCACAAACAAAACAGAGATAAACAAAACCTTCTAACTGCCCTTTAACCACATGTTAGTAGTTATAAACCCTTCAGCAGCATCACAGAACATTACAATTATTAATATAATGAAATATTAATAAAACCTCTGCTGCAATCAATGTTCTGCTATTTCCTTTCACTTGTTCTAGACAAATGCATGGAGTCAGAGAGAAATAAGGTGCAATAGCTCTAGAGCATGATTACTCTTAGCACTGGGAGAATTAGAGAAAAATGTGGAAATATCGGACAACTGATGATAGGCAAAGGTGAAGTTCTAAGGCGACGATTCTATGGATAATAGGACTGAGACTATAAAATATGTCCGCGGATATTCTGAAAGATTTTCATCTGAAAATGTGAATTTATTTTAAATGCTTTCATGTAGGAAAAAAGTCCCAGAAAAAGAGAGGGAACAGCTACACGAAGAGTATCCCATGGCATCAAAAACACTGAAACATCCTTCAAGGAGAGAGTCATGGGTTAATATTCTACTCTGCCTACATAATTCACAGTTGTTGATCATATTTGCTGTCCAACTCTTATAATCAGAGGGTTTCATACTGCTCAAATGAAGTGTCTGAGTTTGGAGTTGGTGCTCACTACAAAGTGAGCAGAAAAAAATTAAAATTCCTGTTTCACACCATGATAACCTGAACGTACGCTGGGGGGCTAAGTTAAAACAATACAATTATCTTTCCTTCCCCATGGCACTATAATCCCCTGAAAGACCTATGAAGCAAACCCCAGAAGATTTGTGAACATTGCTACAGAATTTTTGAATAAGATGAGAAGCTAGACAATGTTAATTAACAAGTGTTTAGCCTTCTGGTATTCCCTAACAAATTAAATCCGTGCACTGAAGAATACATATTGTTGAATACACACACAAGTTGAGAAACCTGTAGTAAGAATACTCTCTTGTCCACAGATTAAAACCTCCCCCTTAAATTTCCAATGTCTGCCTCAAAAACCATTACAAGAGAATAACAAAAAGTATCTCAGAGACATTGTCTGAGTGAAAGGTACTTTTCATTGATGACAGCTTAAAGATGTTTTATAGGTACTAAAAGTCTCCTGAGAAGAGCCATACAACTTTATTACATACCTGTCAGCAAGAAATCACAATTAAGTAACACTTAAATCCCTGATGTCCTGGTTTTCAGAAGTGATATGTGTATTTTGCAAAGAAGTGCATATCAAAATAACAGACACTTACCTCTTTTGAATCCCAAATTTCTGCTCCATCGTTGTACATTGCAAGAAGTTTTTGATTTCCTTTCCCTGGAGCAAATCGTATCTTTTTCACCCAGCTTCGGTGTGTAGGGATGCCCCTAAGAAAAGCACAAGATTAGGATCAATCATTCTATAACCAATATTGTGGGTAGTTAAATCCTTCCCATGAACGTTGCAGATCCTGATATTGTACAGATTGAGAAGGCAAACAACCCATATACATATACATACACAAATGACTATATTAATTATCATGAAAACTAAAAGGATTAAATGCTTGAAATAAATACTACAACACCTAACATTTTATCAGAAGCCGCTGCAGATTTAACATAAGAAGGATATCTGTTTGAGAAACTTTGATAAAATGTTACTCCATCTGAAAGCACAAAAGATGAAATGTAGAGAATTGTAACACAGTGGACATTTTCTGAAATTTTATTTTAAAATACTTGCATTTGTGCCCTCAAACACCACAGATGACCTCCTACAGTGAACAACAGAAACAAAAGCGGGAAAAAACATTCTAACACTCATTATGTCATGTTTATCAGACTTAATTTGCACTCATACCTGGATACTCTAGCTTTCAAATCCCAGAAGTTTAAGTTGCCATCAACATCTCCAAGGACCAGGATATCCCCTTTCCAGGCAATACATGTAATGCTACCCATACTTCCCTGGAAATATTTAAGAAGCAGAATAAAATCTCGTGATTAATAGAACCAAGCATAGGAATAAACTTTTCAACATTAGTATTTAAAAAAAAAAATATTATATGACATGATAGACCAAACTCTGCTTAGTTAAACAGAAACAATTCTATTGAATATAAGCATTTATCAGGTCAGCCATACTTCCTACAATACGCTTCAAATGGCATCTTTGTAAGAAATTTTAGGTTTAAAGCCATGGTAATACTTCTCCATCTCTTCTTGCACAGAAACACCAACATGACAGACCTAATTAAAAAAAATTTATTTCAACAGCGTTTTCAACAGTGTTTTCAACAGAAAAACTATAAGAATGTGAAAAGAAAATTGCTACCATTATTGAAATTGGAACTTTTATTTCATATTTTAAACTACTGCATTAATGACCCCTTACCACTACAACGCATATCCCTGATTTTTTTTTTTCTGGCAGAAAAAAATGAAAGCATCTATGATACAGAAAACTGGAACTCACATCAGGAGGAATTCTTGCACTGTCTTTTACTGAGTTTCCCTCTACTGTGAGATGATAAACCTGCCCATCGGCACCTGTAAACACAAAGTGCTCTCTGGCAGAAATGTTCTGGCTCAGTTCTGATTTGCTCTCGGCTTCCTGTAACAAGCTTTAAAGAGAACGCAATGAGACACAAATATTTCTTTCTTGAATGCACAGAAACAGCATAAAAATGTGTATTTTCTTCAGAATGATTTACCACAAACAACAGATAAATCATTTATACATTTGTGGAAATGTTCGGGGACAAATAAGAGTTTCACTTCAAGAACCAGGTAGCTAATAGACTGCTACAGACACACCTGAGAGAAACAGGTACATTGTTTCTCTTATTCAGCAGTAAAAGTTCCACATCTAAAAAGCTAAAAAGAAACCTGTAAAATTGCTTTGCCTGGTATGTACTCACAAATCAATTCCAAAATATTGTGTTCTATAGAACAATTGCACACAGTGGAACAACAATGGATGCAGAAAAGCATTAAATCAGAATGAGAAATACCTGATAACAGAAGATTCCACGCTGCTATCTTCAGTATCTGATGCAACCGTCTGTCGGGCCATGGCCTCGCGGGCTGCTAACTGCTTCTTCCTCAAGCTTTTTAAGTTATGAGAAGGTGACCACTCCTGCAAAAAATTGTCCAGGAAAAATGGAAAAGACAAATGTTTACTCCCTGAATTTACTGGGGATTGTTCTGTTAATTATAATGATTTAAATTAAAATTGCTTTCTGTGATACCTCCCTCCATCCCCCAAGGAGCCGACCAAATTTTTCCACCAGTACCTCCTTTTTTCCTGCCTCTATTTATTTGATGACAGAAGAAAACAAAAGGCTGAGAGCACTTATCTGTATGCTACAGATACAGTAACATTTTGCTAAAAAATTGTTTGTAGATTTTTATACTATATCAATACATCTAATTAACACTGAGTAATAGATTTTATTCCTTACCAAAGCGGTCGCTGTAGGGAAGTTTTTAGACATTTCTCTGAGCAGAGTGCATGTTCTAACATCCCAGATCTCCAGTGGTTTATCTTTAAATACTACAGCTAGATACTGCCTAAAACAAATAAAAATTTACTACTTTAAAAGTAATCATTCCATTTTAATTTGAGTATTTGACTTGACATGTGGTGATCATATCAGCACCCCAGAAACCCTCAAAAACTAAGAGAAAGTAGAGTAAACTAATCTGGCTCAAATTCCACTCTGAAGTCAGTGATTTCCTTGAGTCACTCAGGTGCAAGTCTGCCTGAAGAAGAGTCCACCTTCAAAGCTAAAAGAATTAGAAATGTCTGTCAGGTGGCACTGCTCAACTACTGTAAAAGAGACAAGGGAAGGAATTCAGAGACAGCAGCAGCACCTCTAATTCAGCCATATTCACCCCAAACTGATGACTGCACAAGATATCAGATAGACATACCAAGACTTTAGGTTGGATAGATTTCTTCTCTACTCCAGGCGCATGCTACTTCCCTAATCCAGTGATAAATGAACATAAAATCCTCTTACACTAAACCACTTGTCACTCATGTCCTCAGACCTTTCATCTGTGGAGCTAGACAAGTAAAACACTTTCAATCTTACACTTTCCCATGTAACTTATAACTGCAGAGCCCCTCTGTACTCTTCTCAACTGCATTGATCTCTATTTAAATATATCCTTTCTTGCTCTCGCTTAACATTCTACAGTACCTTCATCTAAGCTGACGGCTGTTCTTAATTTTTAATCTATTAATAAAACCATTATATGGTTGAACTCTTCCAAATTCTCTGGAACACATACCTATTTCTGAAAATATTCCTATGTAAGACAGAGAACATTTTTTCCCCCCATTCTAAAGGACAAGAATGTCCAAAATTTAGAGACAATGCCTTATTAAATTCAACACTATTTTAATTATATTTACACAAGAAAGTAAAGTGCTCACAGAGTACAACTGTTATTATTTTTGATACTATAAAGACCAGGGCCTCCTGCTATAGGCCTGATCTCAAAATAAGCAGGAATTGATGGTAAGCAATTTGGGTCATTTATCAGCTGATTTTTCAAACAAGTATGCCTCATACCTGGTTCTTCAGTAGACATTATAAAGGTGTGAAATACATACTTAGGAAAATTAAGCCCATGAAAAATCATCCCACCTTTAATTCCAATCTTCTAAAATAAGGCTTATGTTACATAAAAGGAAATTAATTCATAACATAACTGAAGGTTACAAAAATTCCTTAGCACTTTTGTTCTCCATAATATTATTAAAGTGTCAATTCAGTGATCACAATTCTTAAAAGAACTAAAATAGTAATGACTGATCTTACAACATGACTGGATCCTGATGTGTGTGGCAAAGTCAACCACAGGATCATTCGCAGCTTTTGCATTTTGAACTAATATTCTACAGTATGTTTTCTCTTGAGGCTCTTGCACATTTTTCTGTACTCTCTAGAGTGGTTTTTCCTGGTATTTCTTTTATTTCTGTTAAGTCATTGGGCTCTTAATGCAGTACAGCAAATGTTATAAACTTCACAAGGCTAATCCACTTACTTCAAATGAGACACCTTTATCATTTCAATAGCTGGCTCATCATTGCCTCGCTCCCCACGAAATGCAATGCTCCTGCCTGGAACACAAAAACCAACATGAGAGAAAACAGAAATAGTTACTGAACTAAATATAAATATAGAAATACTTCATAAACAACACTGCTTATACACCACTCTGTAAACAGAAATAGTACGCAAACTACACTAGAACATCTTCAAGTGACATGCTGTATCTTAGATTACTGTTGTCATTGTTGAAGTTTTACTGCTTTTCAAAGGACTATATATAATGTAAACTTTACTGTCTAATGTAATACCTGACTCACTTCCAGAGCACAACTACTGAAATTGATGCATAATCAGCATTACATAAATATAGAGAGAGAGTTCAGAGTTATTATCTTTCACTCAAAGCCAATGAGAAATACTCTCAACTCCCCAAGGAGGAAATTCGTGAGTAGATTTCAAATTTTGTAAGTGAGATCAACACTGCCATAATATGTAGAAGTCTGAAAGTATCTCCATGGTGAAGCAGTAACTCATTCTACACCAGCAGGACCATTCTCTCTTTCCTTCCAGCTACAAGAATGAACCCCAAGAACTTATAATCTTATTCCCAACAAAATTTTGTACCCACCTGTACTAAGTGTTGCAGAATTAAAGGTATCACACATCTCATGAAAATAAATAATTATCTACAAACAACAGGGTATCACAGCATCTCCTACACAAGTTTCATTCTCCTTAGCTTTCAAGGAAAGTTTTCAAACTAGCCACTCTTGTAGCTAGTCATAGCTAAATTTCTTATCGTGTGCCAATTAGGTGAATAAATCTAGTTTTCAGCAACACTAATTAGAGCTCTCATGTCAGAGGCCAGCCTACAGGAAACCTTCCAGTTCTATTTTCTTCATTAGTGATCAAATATCTCTGGAATTTTCTTCTTTATTGTTTTTCAGAAACATAAATGAGAATTTTGTCAAAGTGTTCATGATGTACATATAAATCAGTACAGTTTTCCTATCCCTAAAATCAAAAGTTGGGCTAATTAGCGATGGAAAAACCAACAGTTAAGTAGTTATGCCTTTCTTGTCAGCTTTAAAAGAGGAAATGTAACATTTTTAAGCAAACCACATCCTGAGGTCTCAGCATATGATACTGAGGTTTTTATTACTTACATTTATAAGCGTCTTAATGAGTGAAAAATCAAAATCCCATTTCACATGAAATAAATTTTACAAAGTGCATATCTTTTCTGTTTTGATTTTAAACAAATTAACAAAAGACATTATTAAGAAAAAAACTACAATATTGTCATGTTAAAAGAATAGCCTCTTTGTGTAGCACCCTGGGAATACAAAAATTGAGTCTTTTCCATAAGCTTAAAAAACTGTTAAAAAATCACTTTCTGCTACATAAAGCAATTCAGAATTAGCCATGTGTTACACAAGCCAAGCTCTTCAATTAGAAATTAAATGACTTCAGGTTTTCACATTCAAAAATAATTTACAATTATTGAAGTGCTTCCTATTTTGGGCTGTCTAATCTCCCAAATTATATCTCCTACTATCATGCAAATACTGGACTCAGTCACAAATATACTTGTCATCCATTATAAGGCCAGAGTAGGGGAAAAACACACATGATCTGACTGCTGGTTTTGCTATCAACTGTATCTTTTTAAAAGTTTTTTTTATTTTTTAACTCTTCCATTTCTTTATAAGAGCATCCAATTTTATTATTGAAATACCTGTTTTACATTTATGCACACACTCAAAATCTGGCCATATGTCTGGCCTGCCTTGAAAAACTATCTGTTGTTGATACAAACCACAATGAATGGTTCAACACTATTTCAGGTGCACATGAAACAATGGGTGTAAGCTGTGACAAAGTACATTTGGAAATATATGCATTTTGTGAACAAGACACACCACAAATACCCACGCTGTGTGAACAGTCCTAAACCTCCTGCTGACACACATTCATTCTTCTAATAAATTCAAGCTACAGACATCTCTGCAAACATGGTGTTTCAGTTCTGTCTGTAGAGCACCAGATGGAAAACTATGTGGTTTTACAAGGACAGAAGAGCAGAATCAGTTAAAACTTCTCTTTATTATCTTACTTTCTCTTGACAAAAGAGTAAAAAAATAAAAAAGAAAGTAGTAAGAACTTCTGTTTGTTACTCCCTAGCAAATCTGTCATCCTCTTCTACAGATTTCTCAGGAAATACTAACCTGTTGGTAGATCCACCAGCTGCAGCTCATTCCTTACTAGCCCCAGATTGTTAGGTGTTGATGTGGCAAAGGAAATAAACCCAGTCAAGCTTATCCACTCAATTCCCCTGTCATCAGAAGAAAATGCATACAATGTATTAGCCAAAATACTTGGTTTTTAATGCATATTCTTCCCTTTAATAATAAAAAAAATAAATCTAGGAACTAATCTAAAAGAAAATCGAGACTGCTGTAATATATACCTATGCCCAAGTTCATTTTCATATGAATAAAAGGATTGAGGTTTTCCTCAAATCCTTCAAATACAGATTACTTCAGACCTACTTCCAGGACAACTAAGGCTTCTGTTACATCAGTTGTAAAATCATGGTCTGTTTTGTAAGAATATATGTGAAATATGAGAAAGATAAGTGACAGTATTTACAATTTACTGTCTGTCAATCCAGCTCACATTGTATTAACTAGTATTTTCCTAAATGAAATGTAGATTGGTGAAAGCAAAAAGCACTTCCATAATATTTTGCACATACAAGATACAGCCATATTTATTTTTATTTTTTTTAGCTCAAGCTTTAAAGAAGTGGGAAGCTTTATTCCCAATCCTCAAGTAAAGTTAAAGATTTAGGACCCAGTCCTTCTCCCACCAGGACCTATGAAATTTCAAACAAGATGAGAAGTGTTCCATTATTAATTGAAACATTACAAGAATGATTGAACAGAAATCCACAATTGCAATAACCTGTAACGTTGCAAGTCTCTGAAGGGTCATAAATACAGCGAGCTTTCTGAAATGGAAGAAATATGAATACTGACACCTTTCTAATTTTTATCTATTATTCTACTATGTTTTTGGGAAAAGCACAGAATACTCGTAATGCATGCTATTGCCAGTAGTTATTCACCATTCTTGTTCAAAGACCTGAGGCATTTTCTATACTTCTTTCATCAGCTCAGATTTAACAGGACAAGTCCTTCTTTGCTGCCAGCTGCCCATCTGTCAATACCAATAAAGATCCACAGAAACCCAAGACACTCATAATCGAAAGGAAACCTTAGCTTAGCTAACTGCTTGCACCCGAAACACTAAAATTTTTGTTGTTGTCATACATGTAAATTGAGAATCGGAAGATAGTGGTTCAAGTTTTAATGAAGGAAACAAGTAATGCCTTCACTATTGAAATATCTCCATTTGCAAGACATCTTTGTCTACTAGAATTAAGGGTTACACTCAGCTGTAAACTATTTCTCAGGCTGG
The DNA here is from genome assembly GCF_000699245.1 of Pterocles gutturalis. Lineage (NCBI taxonomy): Eukaryota > Metazoa > Chordata > Aves > Pterocliformes > Pteroclidae > Pterocles > Pterocles gutturalis. The sequence continues at coordinate 142,952 of NW_010128156.1, forward strand.
ATTCACTCTTCCAAAATATGAATTTCAGGGATTCTAAACATTTAACTTGTCTCAGTTGCTTTGGGGGTAAGATTCAGCTGTTTTGATTAATCTTTCCAATGCAAGCAAACTATAGAGTGTACTGAAGCTGATAAAACCACAAATGACTTTTCTAATTGGGAATAGATTGTTGTGACTTTATGACAAGGCAGCTGCTACTCAAATTAATTATAAGAATTATAAGAAAAAAGGAAAGCTAAAACCAGAACTAAAACCATATCTTACAGAAAACTGTATTAAAATCTCAATCATATTATCAGAAAATACTTTCAGCTTCAAATTTTACTATTTAAAAAGAATTTTCCTTGTACTTCAAAAGTATGGGTATGGTCTGCGTGTCCAAAAGTGAAATGTCGGCAATGGAACAAGTTTTTCCTTTTTAAGAAGAGGAAGGTTAAGAAAAAGAAATTACAATTAAGTGCTGAACATGGTACATATGTCTTTAAAATCTTCTAAATAAAAAAATATGTTGAATTCTGTTAGGGTTAGAACTGTCTCAATAGCAGTTTCAGCCCCAAGGGTTCAAATTTTGTCAGACAAACCAGAATCATTTCAAAGGGCACAATCTGTGAGTCATGACACTTATATCAATAAGACACTAATAAAGTTTCTTGTGATAAAAAGACTTTGTACTACAATATACTAAAGAAACTGGAAGTAGCTGATATGCATCCTAGATCAGCAGGCACAGATACAATTCAAATATTTAGTTCAATCTAATTTTCACTCTAATTTTGTCAGAGTTACTGCTTATACAGAGCAAAGACACTGCTAGGGTGAACTACTCAACAGGCATACTTTTCTTGAGTATCGTTAACAACAAAACAAGACACCCACACTGCTGGTACAACATTTTAGTATTTGTTTCCCCTAAGAATTAGTAGAAATTAAAAATTAAAATCTTACTTGACTTCACAGGAATGGATGCTTAGCTCTTTGTGTAAGACTCCGCTTGTAAGATGAAACACCAGGACAAAGCCATTACTTGTACCTATAAAAAGAGAATTAAAAAAATATATAGACCAGTTTTATTCCTCTGTTCCATACTTCAGTGAAAATGCAGGACTCACAGCTATTTCTCTCTTTTTTCCCCCCCATCTGTAACTATTATATTTTACAATTTTAGAAATGGTATTTTGATTTATAGTGTTTAAATCCTGAATATTAAACCCTCTGGGGTTCTCTGCAGCAAAATCTATTTGGATCAAGACATTTTCCTGAACCTATTTGTAGAGCCTGCAGAAAATCCATTCATTCATTCTTCTTGCATTTCCACAACATACTCAGTTGCAGGAGAAAAGAATGTTTCGTTTTATTTTGATTACTCAAGATGAGTAAATGCCTTAAGGAAGAGTATTAACTGTTATCCATCAAAAACCTCAGGGGAGAATCATGGGTAGATTTTACTGAATCATTAAAGCAATTCTGCTTTCTGATCCCTGAAATAACAACCTCTTTCAAATTACAAATCAATAACTTAGTAGCTATTAACTTCAATTAGATCAAAAACCTTCTCAAACACTGAAAGTCACAATTTTCTATTAGACACTAGGAAGACTTACTTTTTCTTCTCTTTTTTCTTTATAGTCATATCAACTTTACTAAATTAAACAATGGTGTCCTGGGTTAAGCTGAGACAGAGTTAAGAAGAGCCTCTATGCTCTATGAATGGCCTGAAGAGCCATTCAGGTACCCTAAGTCTCGAATGCTGCAGACCTTGCTGTAAATGAACTTTATACCTACCTATTAGCTTCCTGATCTTTATATTTCACCCGTTTTAACAGGTACAGCTTATATAAAATCAAAAGTTACATTTTAGTAGCATCACACCATGTAATGACAGCTTGCCTACATTTTAGAGCACAACTATTGATGGTATTTTTAGCTCAATAATAACAGAAGTATTACAAGAACTGCACACATACATACATGCACTACTGCGGCGCTTTTACTATTGGAATTAAATCCTCTTTGCAAGCTCCTGCGTTAACACTCACCTTCGCAATACCCTCCCGCCCTGTACAAAAACCTAAGAAGGCTCTATAGCACAGGCAACCTGAAGAATAGCAAAAATCTTCCAAGTCCGACTTACAACATACACAGCCTTGACTGAGCAGCCCAGAATCAACTGATATTTTAGATGTATCAAGAGCATGTTTGAACAACCCAGATCTGAAGGTCTGATTTTACAACCTACTACAATCTTTAAATTACCCTATCTCTGTGTCTACTGTTCCAATCCACTGACTGCAGAGAAAGACAGCAGCCTGTATGGATGCACTGTGATGTGTTCTGAAAGAGCAGGCCAGAAAAATCAGATTTAAATGGGGAGAACTCAAAGTTCTTACTGGTGTTGACTGGCAACTATTCTAATATCTAGATGAGTTTAACTACATTGTAATAACACAGAGTAGATTCATTCTGGAAAAATAGCATGCTTTAAGTGTATTCTTAGGTACTCACATCAGAAGAAAAGTACAGACTCTGTTGCTCTATCTATTCTAGGAATGCAGTGCTGCAGAAGTCCGTATTTATTGACGCTTACAATGAAGCCAGAGCAGCATGTAAAATGCTGAGTGTATCAACAGACTAGTATCATAGCAAGTGAAAGGATAAACAGAAACTTGCTAACATACTGCAATTTTTCAGGCAGCATTACGTAAATCCAAGGCAGGAAAAAAAGGAATCCCAAGACTATAATGGATGCAAACGAATACGAGGGTCACTATTTGTGATTAGTTACGCAGGATCAAAAAAACTGATTTTTTCTTTATTAGTAGCTATATTTGTATTTAATCTAGAATATACTATTTTCAGAGCAACCAATAAACTATTCAAGATACTCACCAACAGCAAGCATTGGCTCATATTGTTTAATATTTTTTGTTGTAAGAGGTGGGCACATGCGGATAGCAAATGGAGGCAAAGGAAGTCCTGAAAGGAGTCTAGTCAGCAGAAATTTGAGGTGCACTTCTTGCAGAAAAGAATTCTTTAATTGTTCTTCTCCAGCAACTGCGCCTTGCCCTGCTTAAAAATTAAAGCTCTTGTTAATATTAAATTTTAATCCGAGATGTTATGGTAAGTTATCAGACACAGGAGTTTATAAAATAAAAATCACAAATAAACTAGCATATGTGTCAGCAATGTTTATTTAAAGAGGCATCCTTTCCTGTTAAACTCTGTAGGATAAAACTTTTTAGAAGACTGCACTTCAGGCAATTTTTCCAATACTAGCTTTCTTTCCTAGCACTAAGAAGGCAAGAAAAAGCGGAAGGAAGAGAGGAAAAAAAAGCAAGCACAACCATTTCAGTCTTCCAGAATTCAAGAACAGTTTAAATTGCCTTCATCCATTCAAGATTACTTTAAAAAAAAATGAAGGAATTTTGGACAAATTTCATTTTAAATTACCTTTTTTTCCTCAGAGACAACATAAAATCCTCAAAGAGATTAATTTGATCATTTCTTTAGCAAACAGGAATTCTTTTTCTTTCAGAGTGAATATTTAAATTTCATAGAAAATAATTCTAACATATGTAGTTTTCAAGCTAAGATGTATAAGGATTCAAAAATTTTAGAAATTAATAGCAGTACTATTAGTGAAAGCAATTCTTACCAATCATGTTGTCTAATGAGAGATCTGGAAGTTTATTCTGGAATGCTCCTACAGGAATTCCGCAGAATGAGACAGGGGAATACAAAGGTGATGCACTTGAACTGCTGTAAAAAAGATGAAAACAAGTTCCTAATACAAACTGGATTGCTTGCTGACTTAGGTTCTTGCTTTTGTTTTTTTCCCCAGGTTGTTCTTTCAGTATTCCTACCAATTATTGCCTGCAGAATATTTTGAGAAGATTATTCCCAACATCAGCTTCCATGAACTGTACTAGGAGATAATGCCCACCAAACCATACAAAATTTAAAATAACTTTCATCTTCCTTAAGGAGATATTTGCACATAACAGAGAAACAGACAGATGCATCCCTTGTTCTGAAGTGTAGCTAAGCATTGCATGGAAGATTTTAAATATATTGTGTATTAATATGTAGAGCTATGTTAATTAATACAGTTAATGAAGGATCATACGTATTTTGACATTTAAGAACAGATTCACAAACATGAGGAATGGTTTTTGTTAACCTATATAAACTTATATGAGAAGTGCCATATCTGGAGAAATGCCTTTCATTTAAACCTACAAAACACAATTGCCTCTGCATATGCAAAGTTACAGCAGAAACTTACACTATTATTTATGTTTACAGTCTTGTGAGATTTTTGTGTTATTTCTTTCCCCAATGACTGTGACTGGGTTCCAGGGACTCAAACAGCCCCTGCAGCATTGGCAACCATATCTTAATGAGCTGAGGACAGGTCTATGTCACAAGCAAAGACCAAAGGCTACTGACTGCACTCTGCTGTACGCAAAAATTCAGTTTAAGGCACGTACAAAGCCTTTTTATTTAAAAATCTCACTTTAACAGATGTGGATTTCAAACTTCAACTAAGACCATCAAATCCAGCAGGATCAAAAGCTAATGGAGGAAGAATCCTTCAAAATCTATTAAAGACTCTGTGCCAACTGGAAATATGCTTTACTTTTCAGTACCATCCAACCATATCCAGAATCCTCTAGGCTCAGTGGTTCTTACGTTATTATTACATTTTTCCTGGTTATAATAATATGATAATATAATAACAACAAAGATCAATGTTTTAGAAATTAGTCTAAGAATATAAGAAGTAAAACCCAGCAACATACGGATCCTAAACAGCTCCTGGATATACATCACAAAGAATCCACCTCACAGGATTTTTAGAGCACCAAGAATAAAAACATTAAATCACTGATGAGCAACAAAAGGATTCTGTGTTGAAAATCTGGTGCTATTGACACTTAAAAGTGTATTGAGAATTCTCTGTTTCTTTGATGGCAGTAAGTTATTTATTTTATTCAATAGTACTTTAAACATTTATTGCAGCAGAACAACCTTAATACACTGAATGTTCAAAGAGCTATACTACTTCATACAGTACTTTTAGAAACTGCTCAAAATCTAAAACTCTAAAGGCTTTGTATATAAAAATATTGTTTATACCACTGTATTCCAGCCACCTGCTGTGCAGCCTCATATTGCTCTGTGTCAGATTCACACAAACCTAGGAGAAAACCTTTCCCCTACTAAAAATGCAGTTCTTTCCAGACTCATTTTGAAGTCTTTCATGTGACTGAAAGTGAGGGATCCCTTCCTGAAGAAAATTACATAGCCTGAGGAAAGTCAAATGAGAAGAAAACGTTCCCCCAAATAATGCGAATATGCATTCTATCTTTTGTCTCCTTATTCCAATCACTTAGTATGGAATTAGTTTTTTAAAGAAAAGAGTAAATACATTTCCTTCACTTCCTCAAAGCAAGGGAACTAATCTATTTGTGTGTTATGTTTTGTTCCTCTTCCTTTCATTCATACACATGTATAGCACGTGTCACACTACCATACACACAAGGACATCACTGTTGCTTTTAGAATATAATTAAATACTACATGTCACTTATACATGTAACAGATGGAAGCTTTGATATGAAAAATAAATCCCATTACCTGTTACGCACATTTCTGTCAGAAATACTGGATTTTAATTCCCAGATCATTACCCTGCCATCACTGACTATGAGAGCTGCAGAATTCTCATTCACTGGGCAACACACCATACTGAAGGGTCGAACTGTTTTTGTTACCCTGATTGCATCACACTGACTTCTTAAATCATAAATCAGCTCCTGAACTGGGTCTGGATCTGTAACATCAATGTCCCACAGAAGGCAAACAATTAGAATGGAAAACATATGATGTGATCAATCAAAGGACATAAATTTGCAGAATGAGAAGAGCTCTTTGGTTGAAATCCACATGCTTCCTGTGCAACAATTAGGAAAAAAACCAAAAAACTATATACTGTTGATCTTGCTGTATACACCACAGCTTTGAAAAGTTCTCCAAAATGTAACTTTGTCTTTAAAATATCTTATTCCACATGAATCTTGCAAAATCTAAAAAATACTGCTCCATAACTGCACAGAAAGTGCACCTGCTTTCCGCAATCCAAAACTCATTTGGTTTATTGGTAAACCTGGAAGCAAGTAATCTAGCTCACTAGACACTGCCAAACTGCCAAAACCAAAACACACAAAACAAACAAACTCTAACAAAAAAAAAGTTATTTCCATTTACAGAACTATGTATTCCGTTCTTTTTTCCAGTCTTCTCCATTATCTTTAAAAGGCCATTCTTAATAAAATTTCATAAGAGACAAAAAGTTTAATAATTTAGATTTTAATCCCAATTTAAGCCCATGTCTTAGTTCTAAAATTAATTCTTCCAGTTGACCAAATGACTTCCAAAAACTTGTCTTTGCCTGAAGAATGTTTTTCCTTAAAAAGAACAAAACAAACATCTTTTAGACAAAACTTTCTTGTATATGCAACAGTTAAGCCACTTAATAATTTCAGTATTATTTAGTGATAAAAGGATTTTCAGAATATTAATGTTTTATTTTGCACTAAATTTCAAAATAAATTTACATTTAAATTTCATGTGTAAGAGAAAAACACCTAGAAGGGCTGTAATTCACCAACCTATACAAGGCATGATGGTTAATATTGGTATTAAAGTATTAATTAAAATGTCTCAAAGTTCACTTCTGGACATTTTTGGCAAAACAGCTTACCTGGATCTTCATTTGGAGTTCCAGTTATACTGTAGTTAAATCTGCGAACTCTTAAAGTTATACAACCATTTTCATGTAGGCAAAATAACCCATCACGCTGAAAACAAGGAATTACCTAGGCAGAGATACCGCATTATATTGGGTTATCAAAATTTTATCCTTTGCAAAGTACCCTTGCAAGTGAACATACAAATTCTGATGTATAAGCAAGTCACTAAAACCGTTAACGTTAATGCAACACTTCAATGAATTTCTTAGCTACAGTACTTGTGACTACAGAAGTCAATTAATTAGAGAAATTCATTGAAAGCTTTTGTTTGAATCATTTGCTGATTTGGGTTTGGTTGGTTTTTGGGGTTTTCTTTTTTTTTTTTTTTCTTTTAAATGTCGATGTACTCATATGTATTACTTTTAACTACTGATTTTTTTTTTATTATTATTATTTTTTGGTATCAGAATTCATTATCCCAAGAAAATAAAGACACTTCAGTAAGACCTCAGACTAGACTTAGGTGTTTATTTAAGCAAAGGCAGATGCTCAGAGAACTACTATTGACTTGTGTGTAAGAAGCTTAAGCACCAGAGAACCAAACCTCCTTTTTCCACAGCGCTGTTTCAACAGTGGTAACTTTCGTAACACCACAAAATGAAGCGGATTTGCTGCAGAGTTCAGAAAACTAAATTAAACAATAGTTGGTTCAGAGGACATTCTTCCCCTGGTAAGCTAATTTCTTTTCATCCTCCAGAACTAACCAAAACATAGCTACCAATGGGTCATGAACTTACATATGATCTTAATAACTACCACAATGATAGAAACCAATCAAATTTTCATTACCTGTAGGAAAGGCACACCTGTTCTTTCAATTGCAATCACACCCACTGTCTGATTCACCTCCAAGTCAAGAATCAAAATTTCTCTGGGATACAGTAACAGCATGTAGTTCCTTTTGGAAGGCAAATATGACAACTGTAGACAGTCGTTGAGTGTTACAGATTCAGCACTGTAAAACATCAGATATAAACTTTAATCACGTTCAATATCAACAAATACTTCAAAATAAAATTAACAGTATAAAATTTTCTGCAGCTGCAATTTTTCATGTATTCCCTGTTTTCAACACTAGGGAATTGCAGATTTCCATTTAATTGCTACAGCAGTGCAAAGCATCACTGACCTTTAAATGACACACACTCTGTTGACTTTTGGCTAAATAAGATTATAGAGTTATTTTTAAAATAATATGTAATTAAAATGGAACAAGTGTAATTCGTGTACATCTCAAATACAAAGCAATTCAATTACGAATGGTGCTAGCTGCCATGACATTTACTGGTATGCACAGGAAATTACCATTAAACATATTGCTTACTTCAATTGTTATATTATTATGCATATTCCTTTACTTTGAATTGAATAGAACTAGCCTATGAAGAATACCACTATGAAACTCAAAGCAGCAAAGAGCAGGAGTGTTCATCATTTTGTTGATTGTTAACAGGAGATTGGCTGCAAGGTAAAGAGGCTCATTAGGTACATGCAATACAATGAACTGTACTTAAGTCCCATTAAAGAAAATCATCCTCACTCTGCGCTCAGGTTTGAAGGTCTCATAACCGATTTAATCTATCATCCCTTTGAGGGGTTTTATTTAGTTTTAATCTCATTCTACGCCACACTAAACTCTCCTTAAGCTCTTCTTGCATTTAATTCTTTGCTTCAGGAGTATTATTCATCTTTTCTCTGCAATCACTTTCCTGACAACCCCCTGCTCCTCTCTCCTCAAAGTTTCCCTAAACTAATATAAAACCAGATAAACAACTGCTGCTACATTTTTTTCTTCCGCTTTTCCCATTCTACTCTTTTCAGGTGTTCTGGATGGAAAAGAAGGGACAAAAGAGAAGACTATCATACCCTTAGCAATATTAACATACAACTTAAAATGCAATCAAGAGAATGCAGAAAAATAGTATCTTTGCTGATTTATTGTTATTACAGAGCATACATAAGGCTGCAGCAGCTGTCTCAGTATTTTCAGATCAGGTGTTCTGTCCAATGCAACACAAATTAGGCATCATAGAACATAAATTGACAAGATCGTGCCCTTTAACCTCATACAAAAATCAGAATTTCTTAAATGATTAATAGAGGAAGTATCATCAAGTCTTCTCCCCAGTTTGCAATTCAAAAACCTTATTAAAACAGAATATAAATTTCATATCTGCACTAAATTTTCGTGTCAAGTGCTGATAATACTGTCTGATTAGTTTGTTCTCAAATTCGCTAGATGCTCAAGAAATAATTTTATTGCTCAAAGTAAAGTAAAAAAGTACAAAAGGAAAAAAATTACACCACACAAAAGAAAGTGGTCTAGAGAATTTCTAACCAAAAAGCATCTCAAATTGCAACAACTTTAGTTTTAAAAGATCAGAAAATAGGCAAATGTGTAAATTCTTATTTTATTTATACACTATTAACTTAAAAAATGCCTCCTACTGCAGTATCATGTACAACATCAGAATTACAACTCTATGCTATCAGTACTTACAGAATTTTTATTCTCTCTATACTCCTTCTCATTGCACAACTGAAATTAATTACATTAGCCTATTTTCATTTTTTTTCCCCCTAAGAAAGATGTTTCTGAATTTACACCTGCATGAAAATCTGTTATTGAAGGTAGAACACTATGTCATTAACATACGTAAAACATGCTGGGATGATATGGCTGTTTTTATGAATAGAACTGGATGAATGACTGTCAGTGCTGTATCCTTACATAACGTCCTCATATGGGACATCCAACCATCTGCCTACTCCAATGAATTTTATTTTTTCAAAATAATTATCTTATAGACTTTAACCTAATTCTATCTGTAAAACCCACAGGTATACAAAACATTATCTGAGAAGAACCATTTGCAACCTACCTTGGTTTTTCATTACTGATTAAGATTTTTACTTTATCAAGGGCCTTTTTGGCCCCTGTAGCCGCAGCCAGCTTGTTGTGAGAAGGACTGGAATGGGGGCTAGAGATGTAAACTTTCTTCCCTGAGCTGGCAGGAGCTTTGGAAGGAGAAAAGTCAGAGATGAACACTATTCCTTCACTGGTGAGCACTGCAACAAGAAAAACAGGTTTTATTATAGCGAAATACAATCTGCAATTTGATTGTGGTGTTCCATTTTAGTGAAATTTTGGTGGAGAGAAATGCTAATAACTTTAATAATGTATTAGGCAGAAAACTCATGATTCTAGAAAACAGGCACCTTCCACTGAAATAGCTGCAGATGGTCCATTACAATTAATTATATTCACAAAACTCAATTTTCAAAATTAAGTCTATACTAAAAAAATATTATGGGGATTACCAGCAGAAAACTCTTGTTTCTTCAGTACAAGTATTCTCCCTCATCAACTATTTCTCTTTAAGTTTCACAATGCAAATAGAAGGCAGGGTTGCCTGCATTGACAATATCATAATTTTTTGTTCTCATGCAGAGCATGGCTCAAAGAATCATTAACTCACATTATTTATGTTGCGGCATAAAGATTCAGCTAAATTGTAAAGATGTAGCTACGATTTTACTACATGTCTAAACAAAAAAAAACAGTCCTTTTTTAGGTTAAACAGTATGTCAGATAAAAAAATGACAACCATAAAGCCTGGAAACTGCAGTCTCATTACATATCTGGAGTGATCACGCTAAATTAAGGAATAAAATGGTGACTCTCTTGTTTCCCTTAGTTTCTGTCTGCTATAATGTCAATAAATCTGCACTACATCCCCCCCTCGACATTTGAATTGCTTCTGAAACTGATGCTCACACTCTATTCCTTCAAAAAGAATCCTTTCTGTTGAAAATACCATTTATTCTTGGTCTGTTCATCCCACTGGATTCTCCCTCAACATCCATCCTTTTATAGCTTTTTATGTCAATTAAACAGGGCTCTCTATACCTGGCTTCCTTCAGCTCCCTACCCACAGGCTTTGCAACTTCTTTATAAAGTCTCAAACACTTATTTTCAGACCTCTAACTTCTCTACACATGCCTACTTTTCCCCTCCCCCCACACAATGGCACCTTATTTTAGAAGATTCCATGTTGGCCAAAGGCTCCCATCTTTGTTTTGAGACTTCTTCTTGGCATTAACGACATTATTGTCTCCAATCCACTACTTTAATCTCACTATTAACATTTTATTTTAACATTTTTCCTGGGCACCTGTATTCACGTCACACTATCTTATATATGCAAACTTACAAGCTAAGCGTGATGGATCAAAGGGGTCAAATGAAAAAGACAGAATATTTTCAGCATAACTTTTCTTCCAAAGTTTGGTGCCTGTATCTGCATTCCACAGTACGATATAGTTAGGCGGATGAACAGCAAGCAGTAAATCTCTAGAAGCATCTTGATTCCACAGCCACTGCATGTCTGTCAAAAGAAAGAAGGAACAAAGAATGAAATTAATTTTCAAAAAAAGTTTGTTGTTTTAAAACTATTTTCTTCTGTAATACCTCCTCTTTAAAGAAATTAATATTGACTTGTTAATAAAAAGATTTTGCTATTCCAAAATTCTAAAACATAAGTTACTTCTGCAACAGTCTTCTATGTAAAATTTACAGTTACTTTTCACATCTTAATATTGCTATGCATAGAAAAGCTTCCCTGCTCCTACGAATCAGACAGCTGCACAGATGCCCAAAAAACCTTGCTCTCTTTAGTTTTATTGCAAATGTATTTTATCATGCTAGCGTATGTGATCAGAAGTAGCTACATAATGAACTATCTAAATAATTTTCAAAGTACATGTGCACAATCAAAACTCTTAACCTACAACAATGTAATACTATGAAGTACTACACAGCTAGAGACGGCACTAACATTCAGGTGCAACGCAAACTGCACTACACCAACAATTCAAAAGCAGGAAGGTGTACTTGAGACTGTAAATATTACTATTTCAATTAATCACATTAATAAAAACAGATTGAAACTTTTTGCCAGAAGATCTTGGAAAATACTACCATAATGAATCAAATCTTACAGCATCCATCTGGGAGACAGCAAGTCTTACATTTACACAGAAAATGAGTAGACAAACACAGAGAAGGCTAGTAATCCCCGACAGTAAAATTCAATGGCAGAACAGAGTATATTTTTCCAAACCTAGGTGATGGATCTGTAATGATGCTCCATAAAGTAACTTCCACACAAACACCATGCACTATCATTACCTTGAATTGGTTTTGCATGTTCTTGTATTTCACAACGGGCTGTTCCTGCTGCCACATCCCATACAATTATTTTTCCAGTAACATCAGCGGAAGCTAAACGTAAAGAATATGGAGAGCCAATATTGTGATGGTAATTTTCCTTAGCCCATTTAACCTGAAGATACAGATAAAAATTGGTCAAAAGAGGCAAACATAAGATACCATACTTCATATTTTTCAGATGGATAAACAAATAATAATTAATGCAATAAAAAAGCTTAGTCATAGTTAACGTAGATAGCATCTGCGTAAGAACACCTTTAAGCTACCATTAGTTGTGCACATTTAAGGTACGTTGCAACCGTGCTGCATGACTGTGTGGTTGATATTTTCAAACTACATAAACCAAAAATCCTTGTTCCTGAAGGTAACTACAACAATCCATAAATATATGCTATGTATATAAATATTTTACTCAAATATTTAGAAGAAACTGTCAATGTTTAGGGTTCTGTGGGCATCTACAAACCTATTACCACCTATTTTCAAACAAATGAACCTCGAAAATTTACCATCCAACTTTTATTTACAATCTAAACCATGTCATTTCCTAATCTGTCAAATATAAGTATATTGCTGTGTTGGGGAGGAAGGAATGTTAGTCTTTCATCTGTATGTTGTCTCATGTCAAGATATTGCTGACATTTGCTATCTTTTTCATCCTATTCAGCATGTTGCCACCACAGACTCCCACATACCACCTTCTGGTTTGGGATTTCAAGCTGCACAGGCTTGCAAATTGGCAATACTTATGAAAACCATGTGTCTTGAAATTTGAAACATTCTGTCTCCAAGTCTGTGGAGATTACAGAGAGATAACACTGACTCCTTCCTTATCTATTCAATATGGACTTGTTTTGCTATCTGCTTTGAGAGTGAACTTCTGCCCCTAAGAGAGACCGAAGACACCAAGAGAATAAAAAAACCTTAGTGCTAAGCTAAAGGGAATTTACCTACTGCAAAAATGATGCTGTAGCTGTGTCCTGTCACAGTACAGGATAGAGAAAGGGTGAGGTCAAACACAATGCTTTTTGCAGATACTGAAAGCAAGACTTTAAAAAACAGAAACAGAACTAACATTAAAGGCACCACTACCTTTGCAACATGAATTAGATTTATAACAGCATTCAGAGGCACCTTTGTGCTACTCCTCTCAGAGGTATGACCAGGATGCATCTCAAAAGCCTAGCTGAATAAATTAAACAAATATTACACATGCACAGCAAGCAATCTTCAAAGAGCTCTAGCTATAAACTCAAAGTGTGTTTCTAACTGAATAACAAAGAATTCTTGGGAGACTATCCTCTACCTGCAGATTTCAGTGTTACAATTTCTACTTTCCTCCTGTTCAAAAAAAATTACCCATGAGGATACCTGCATGTAGCTATGTAGCTATTTAAAAAAAGTAATTATAGTAACCTGCAAAGCTGTTTCTTCATCAGTTAAATATGTATTACTTTGAAGCAAATTCCAAGTTTGGGAAGCATAATTTCCCAAGGGAGGAGCTGTCACTGAGTTATGAACAATAAAAAAGAGACCTTTAACACAATCAGTCTCAACCAGACCTCATGCGGCGCTCTAACACCCTAAGCCCTGCTCCAAAGTCCCCTCACATGACCTGATCCCTGTCCTAAAATAAATTATTTTATCACTGTACTGGTCACTGTCTCTCAACCCTGACTTCAAAATACAGCAGCATTGGTCAGGAACAGGAACCAGAGATGAAGTTTTTTTTTAATTTTCACAATCTCAACTGATTTAAAGAATCTTACTATCACTGTTTATTAACACATCAGAGCAGACACAAATGAAATTTCAACCCTCAAACAAAAAAATTGTTTCTGTAACTACATTTTCTTTAGTAAAAGTACTCTTTCAACTACTCTTTGCAAAGGTAAAAAAAAAGAAAAAATCAAACATAATCCACTCCATACGAAGTTACAAGCATCCCACAAACACCGTATCAACACACAGACAACACGGATCCATTTTCACTGAAACCACTACTTGCTCCGGACACAGTTACAACAGCCAAAGGCCAGGAAGTATTCAAAGAAAAACAGTTAAACAGACTGCAGAAGGATTATGAAACTGCTTTTCTCTTTGCTTTTTTATTGCAGATAGTGGTGTGTTCTGAAATTTTTCAAATCTGAAGCACGGGTTTCAGAGGAGAAGATCCCCTGTAGACTGAGTTTTCTGGTGTGAACCTCTCCTCCAGAGATTTTAAGTCAGACATACACAGCAGACTTCTTACAGATCCCCTCCAGCTTATTTATGCTCTTAGCATTTAAAAACAAAAAGAGAAGTCAGTTAGGAATTGAAGAAAACTTCTTACAAATGCACGTAAAGGTATCTGCAATGATCATTGCCTCATAATAATTTATCATATAATGTCTACTTCTTAAAGCAGAACAGAATTTCTCCTTATTCCTCCTCCTCACAAATCAGTAAGTTTCTTACAGCCTATTTCTGTTAATAAAGCACCAGACAGTGGTTTTGAGACATCGTCTTATTAATTATATCAAAACTATTTGGGCTTTAGCATTTGGTTTCCTATTGAAATAACGTTACTTCTCAAATATAGTGAACATAACCAAAGCACACTAAAATGCCATCACTACATGGATCAAAAACTAATTTTGCTGCAACTTATTATCTAAGCTAAGTAGAAATTTTAAAGCAGAGTCATTATTATAGCTGCTACCTCCACACCACTTATATTTTCCATGTTTTACACAACTATAGACATTGGAATTGATTCGTTCATTTTAAAGGGTATCCTGAGGAGGCTAAGGGCATGCTTACCCAAACCAGATGCCAAAAGGCAAGCAAAGGTATTGATTTAGAGTGCCGCTTACTCCATGGTTGCTGTTGTGTACATACCTTTGCTCTGAGACAACTAGGATGTAACTTCTCCTTAGTTAATAGTCAGGTAGGTTGTCTCACACCAGAGAAGATTATTCATATCAGTGGCACAAGCTCTAAGCTGACAGAAATATTTGGAAGACTCTGACAATCATCAAAATTCAGTGAGAGATTTGGGCAAGTATGACATGCTGGAAGACATCTGTTTTTGGTCCTTTGTGACATTTTTGCATTATTTTTAAACATGTCACAGCACACAAGTCTCAAAAAATTCCATAAAGTATCTGTTTTGAAACCTAACCATTCCACCTCCCTTTTTACTGGTCAGTTTCAAAATTCTCTCTCAAGCAAAACTAATTCCTAAACTTTAGAACCATTTCTAAAAGCTACAATGTCATCTGAACAGCTCTTGGCCAAGATCCTGTATGGATCTGTATCAGTTTTGCCCTACTCAATATTGTCACCCAGGAGTAGAACAGTTTATTATTATAAAAAGCACACTCAATTGGATTCTGCAGCACAGAAACACATTATACTATAGAAAGATACATAAACAGCACCACCTGTGTAACTGCTTAATCTACTGAAATTTCAAAACCACTCACCAAAAAATTGAAGCTCTTTAGTGGGCAGAAAGACATCATCAGAATATGATGTCAATAAATTATCAAACCCAAAACCAAAACAATTGTATTTATTTTTAAAATACCAGAGTGGCCATTCCTGATACAGTATTGATATATCTATATGAAGATGGTCTATTTAAAGAAAATTACACATGGGAAAAAATTACACATGCGTGCAACTTTCAGAAAGTGCATTCAAACTTTTTCTTCTGCTAGAAAAACCACCAAAATCCCGCTATATAAAAATCTGTTTCTCTTCACAAATTACTGACCACCTTCTAATACAGCACTTGAGCTAAGGATTACTAAACATTACATCTGCCAGCCAAACATCCCTCTAAACCCTCACTGAATCTGTCACTCTCTAGAGTCAGAGAAATGAAGTATCAAAGAAATACATCCTGTTCCACACTTGACCCAAAGTCAAACTCTCTTCAATTTCAAGTCAGGGGCCTTTAACGGAAAGTACAGGTACCCTACACTGAAGCTTGAGTTTTAGCCATTTTCTATCACTAAAATAAATGCTTGGGTTTGTCTGATATTGTTCCTTTTCTATAGGTAAGAACAGAAGGAAAAACGTAAGAATAAATTTCTAACTGAATGGTGCGCTGGTTACCCCCACAATAGTAAACATCACCAAGGTCATCAAAGAGGTTAATTTGATATTTTGTAATATTCCTTTGAAGTTCTGTCATGTTAAGAGCTTTCTCAGGAACATTTCTGCATGTCTTCTATAACGCTACCAAATATGTTTCTGCATATCCAAAGGTATATCATCACCCACAGTTCAAATTTCAGCATGTATGGCTTGATTTGTTGTAAAATACCCATTTTACAACAGATTTTACGTTAAAATCAAGTGCAACATAATTTCAAATATTTACAGTGATTTCAAAAAATATACACACCAGAATCAAGCAATATGCCTTAAAACATGTATGTCTCACCTTTACAACGCTAGCTTTGTGTCTTTCCAAAACCTGCAAAGTCTGAGCAGTATTGGCATCGACAATCAGCACGAGAGAATGACATCCGTATGCGATCAAACCTTGCCAGCCCCTGGAAAAGCATGTATCATCATCAAACAGGCAAAAAAGAACAACAAGCACTTCACATCAAGAACCAGGCTTTTTTTTTTTTTTGGTAAGTTGAATGCATGCCACTAGACACAAACATCAAACAATAAAAATTATTTAATAACATAAAACACAAAAGCATCATAAAGTGTCATTGCTGCACT